>NC_041356.1:3102933-3315433 GCF_900634415.1 Cottoperca gobio | reverse complement strand
AATCTGCGGAAGGAGAATTCACAACACAAGAGGTGAGACAGTCCTGTGAGAATAAGTCTACGTTCACACTGCAGAGGGACTTTGACCCAAATCTGATTAGTTTTTGCTGATGGATGTAGTTAAAAGTAGCTCTTGACTGAAACATAAATCAGAATTGAGCTAAAGTTTGCAGTGTTAATGTAACACTTGAAATAAGATTAAACACATTGAAAACTAAACACACCCTTTCTCAATTCATGCATGCAATTATTTTCTCTTTATGTAACGTGTCTCCACATAACCAGCTTGATTCTGTCTTTGATTGAGAACTATGAGTAGCCTAAACAGCCAATTTCTAAATATTGAAACATTTCTATAACAATTTGAAACTTGCCTGATAGCATTAGTGCCCTGTTCCGGCTTTTTTTTGATGTCATTGAACTGGAAAAAGAAAGAAAAACTTTAGAGCCTCCACATCTTTGTACTCTGTACTTAATCCATGGATAAAGGACTGTATGTATATATGTATATATATATATATATATATATATATATATATATATATATATATATATATATATATATATATATATATATGTATGTATATATATATATATATATATATATATATATATATATATATATATATATATACATATATGTATGTATGTATGTATGTATTAATTCTGTTTCTGAAACACATACTGTTACAGTAGAAACAGAATTAAAGTACTGAAATCACATTTAGTTATCTGTTTCTGCAGTCAAATAAAGCCAATTTAAAAAATAAAAATGACAGCAGCTGGCAGGCTGAGCTCCAGCAGGGGACCAAGAGAGGAAGTAAACAAACTTCTGCTTCAGCTGACACGCTATGGACGTCAGTGTTTAGTCCAGCAGTGATATTGAGATCAACACCAACATCTAACGGGACCTAAGTGGCGTTCACATGCTGCTTAATGAGCTGCAGAAGTTGACTTACTTTACCTTACTCTCTAACTTACGTACTTAACGCTAGTTATTTAACTGAACCCACAATGTTTTCCTTAGCCTAACAAAGCCCTTTTGTTGCCTTAACGTAATCATATACAGAAGTTTATTTTGAAGAGACACTATGCTTGTAACGAGGGAAACTGACATGCCAACATTTTTTGTGTATTTCAGTTGGTGGGTGTACTCACCCGTATAGTCCTGGGTATGGACCCATCCTGAATGATGACGGAGGTAGTCCGATTGCTGTCCACTAAACTCTCTGTGGAATTGCTATTAGACCCCAGATCCAGAAGAAATGAATCATCAAAGGTCAGGTATTCATCATTGGCCTGTAGGAGAAAAGATAAGTCAATATCATTATGTGTGTGTTGACTTACACACCTACTTAGTTTTAGTAGATTTAGATTATGAGTCTTATGTTTGGTGGAATACCGTGAAAGGCTGCAAGGTAAATGCGTTGTCTCCGGCTCTGACATCCAGCGTTCTGTTAATCATGTTGATGAACTTCACTTGTCCTTCAGTGTTTGAAGGGAACTGTGGCAGGGTTTGCTAGAAGAGGAATAGAATTGTATGTGTGTGTGAATTGTGCCTCATAAGGTATCGCGTGTTTAAGTTGCAGAATGTATGTTTTTATGTGCGTTACACTCACATCAATCTGTAGCTGGATCAGGCCAGCAGCGACGAACGCAAGAGCAGCGAAAAACATCCCCACAGTCATCCTCTTTAACGGACTGCAGAACACACACACACACACACACACACACACACACACACACACACACACACACACACACACACACACACACACACACAGACACACACACATACACGTATTCAGTCACATGGAACAATGTTTTTTAGGAGGCCAAAATTGTCTCACTTTATTCTATCTATTTAGCAATTATAAGCAGCATATAACAAATTAATAAATGGTTTATAACACACTTTATTACAGTTGACATATAATTATGAGGGTGCTGTTTCTGAATAAAATGTCTAATTGGAAAGAAACGAAAGAGCTAAATAGACTGTATTATAGTTTTATTCCTTACATTTGTCTGCTGTTTGTGTGTATAATGAGTGAAAAGAATATTACTGTCCTATAGTTCATTATTTATTTTAGCCACATGTGTCATTGTTCTTGTATTTTGGGTTGCTGGCAGCCTGACACTTGAATCAACAAAATGATTAGACTTATAGCTTATAGAGTTTGTCCTGCAAAATAAGTTCTGCAACATGTAGATACAAAGTCAACCCAGACTCCAGAGAACAGAAAAGTAAACTCACGAGAAGTTTAGTTTGCACTTGGAAATCAGCGGGTAGATTAAACTGTCCATGATCGGTACCAGAATCAGGATCAAGATAGGGTTGACAGTCTGGTGGGAAGAAGGCGAGTCTCTCTTTAAAAGCCTGTTCTGTACTGTAGGTTAACAGCATACAGGCACGAGGACAAGAAACACAACAGCAAAGTGAGTAAAGTGTAATTACACAAGTGTCGTACCTGCATCTGGTCGGGCTGGATTGTGAGAAACCCCTGTTGGAGAAAGAAAGGAGACAGAATGTTATTTAAAACTCTTTTCTGTGGTTTGCGCTCACAAGGTGGGACGAAGCCAAAAAGGGAAAAACAAAACTTACAAAGTTGCCGTTCATGGTGGTGGCCTGGAGGGTCCATCTGGAGCCCTGGAGAGGAGACACAGCTCGTCTGTAGACACTGTTTCTCAAATGGTGTAGTAATACCCTCACTTTAAACTCAATATTCTTATGTTCAAAGCAATCTTTAACTGCTGTAAACTGTCAACTTTGTAACTTTGCAGAAATACAGCAAGAAAACAGAAAATGGAGAAAGCATTCTGTGTTTCCATCTTAATTGTAAGTGCAACTTATTAAAAAAAAGATGCAGTGCAATGGTTAGTGGGTACTTGGCTGAAACAATATTTTAAAGGGGCTACATTCTTAAAATAAGTTTGAGGAGATAGGTACCTGCTGGTCAAAGAGAGCCCAGAACATGGGCAGAGGAATGTAGAGGAACAGCACCTTCAGCACCATCTTCACCTGGGCGATCAGGAGTTTCTGGAGACAAACATAGAGAGGGATGATGATGATTCTTACAGCACTGGTTGAACTGTTTATTATTATTGTTGCTGTATTATTACTTGTGCTGCACTTACATCGAATCTCTCCTCAGACCAGTCCATCCAGTGGTCTCTCTTCGGGAATTCAGAAGCACGATGCCTGAAGCGGTTCTTGATAGCAAACTACAGAGAGCAGAGAGGGACATTTCAATGTGATCTTTTGCTCTCACTGGAATGCATTTTGTCAACTTAACTGTAGCAGAAGGTTTATAAAGTTAGAGGTTGAATAAATGTGAAGATAAAAAGCTTTTGGATGAACAAAATGTTTCATCTTACCCCGATGCAACTGCAGACTTTCACCATGATGTTGCCTTGAGGGGGGGTCTTAATGTACATGCGATTTCCAACAATGAACACAACTGCGGGGAAACACACACACACACACACACACACACACCAAATATTTTAACATTTGACTTTTTGTCAAAACAGCAACAGGAAATGATCAAAATCAAAGGAGGTCATTGTTAGAATATCATTAACTTATATACGCACCATAAATATTAAAAATGTACAAGGGATAATAAAGTCCTTATGAGTTGTGACAAACTATTCTAAGTTAATTCATAATGTATTAATGTTTTAGTAATAAAAGTAGCAGTAATCTCCTCAGGACAGACACATTTAAAAAATAAAATGACGTCTTACTCAGAGCCACCACCATGAGAGCAGCGGGGACGCCGAAGGCCAGCGAGTAGCACTGCTGCTTGGTGTGAATACCACACTGCTGAGCTGGAACCCATAGCACACACAGACACACACAGCACACACAGCACACACACGTGTTACAATTCAACAGGGGAAGTCGTGGGTGTATTGTATGCCATGTGACCAACGCTGGCGTACCTCTGAGGATGGGGGTGATGACGGTGGACAGCAGACTGCCAGCATTAATGGACAGGTAGAAGATGGAGAAGAAGGTGCTTCTCTGCTTCTCCTGTTGGACACATGGAAAGTCAGACCTGGACAAAAAGCACTGATGCTAATTTTTGTGATTTGATGCACTGATGCTCATTTATATTATGGGGTAATCTTTGTCCCTGGCCTTGAACAGTGTAATAAAGTCGGAGATGGATGTACCTGTGGTTATTATTAGTTAATAAACAACTACCTAGATACAAAAAGTGCTGACAAGATGCTACTGATAGCGGAGGGAGTCTGCTTTGTAATTGCATGTACGCTGTGTGTAAAGAGAGAATGATAATACTCGGGTCCTGCATGTATGTACATAAGGGTATATTGTACCATATACAATTAAGAATGACGTGTTCCTTCATGGTAAAATAAATCTCAGTCGCACTTTATTTCACAGGTCTGAAATAATCCCACAATTATCCAAGTAATTCTTATGAAGTGTCCTGGAAAAACTGAATTTTGTTTTCCTTTTTATGAAAGAAAAACTCTCCTAATTATGACTTCTGCGTCTCATAATCATGACATACTATCTCAGAATTACGAGATTGGCCTTTCATAAATATAAGTAAACTGTAAGTGTATGTGGAGAAATTAGAACACTGTGTCTATTTTCCTTTAAAAAAAATAAATGACACAGTTACATAGTATTTATTGCTGTTTTACTGGGTTTCAAGAGATTGTAGAGGTGCTCATGTTATCTTGTCTCCCCTGCCACGTGTGTGTGTGTGTGTGTGTGTGTGTGTGTGTGTGTGTGTGTGTGTGTGTGTGTGCGTGCGTGCTTGAGAGAACCTGATGGTCTAGAAACTGGTCTCCACCAAAGGCAGCCACGCAGGGTTTGATTCCTCCTGTCCCCAGGGCAATGAGGATCAAACCCAACATAGACAGAGCTCTGAGGAGAAAGCACGGCACAGACACAGTGTCAGTACATATTCGCACTTGTGTATTTGTTGTTTTGGTGCGCAACTCACATGTGTACGGTTATGTTGTCGGGGGTGCCGTCCCTGTTTGCATCTGTGATGTCATGGATAGCGCTTATTGCCAAGATAACCTGTCCCAGCGCATAAACGATGGACAGGTAAACAATCGTCCTGTGCAGAGGGAGGAGGACACGTGCACAGGTTCAGATAATGATAAGATACACAAGGGTCAAGGATCCAAGGATGGAATTTAACAGCTGATTCTGTGAGATATACTTTAACCCCATCTCTGCTACTCTATCAGTAAGTACAGCTTGTTACAGTTTATGAATTCTGGTGCATTTTTCACGTGGTTGTCAGGATAGAAAATCTGCAGGATTTGAAACTCACTTGAACTTGCCGAGCCATGAATCCGCCACAATGGCTCCCAGGATGGGTGTCAGGTAGCAGAGAGCCACAAAGGTGTGGTAGATGGTGGTGGCGAAGTCATCGTCCCACTTCAGGAAGTACTTAAAGTACAGCACGAGCACGGCTGCACGTGGACAGGAGGAAGGAGGAGAAATGGGAGAAAGTCAAAATGAGGTGGAGAGGGATGCAAGAATTATTCAGCCATTTTACTTTAGTAGCGTAAAAATCCTGCATTCAAAAAATATCACTCATGTAAAAGTATATTAACATTATGAGCTTAAAGTGTTAAAAGTAAACGTACACAATATGCTGAAAAATGGCCGCTTTATTTATTATATATATTATATTTTTTATATTTTTATATTTTTTTATTGTTGGACAGTTTATCATGGTGGAATGTACATTTAATCAAATAATACTTAAATACAATTTTGAGATACTTTCCATTTTTATTCTACTTTATACTTTCTAACTTTTTATTCAACAAAATGATACTTTAGTAAAGTACATGAGTAAATCCACTTCTTAAAGTATGAATACATTAGTCTCAGGACTCAAAGGAAACTGTATAAAGTGCATCAGATCCAGTAGAAACCAGCTCACCTCTCATGCCATAGTAGGAGAAACGCTCGCAGAACTCATTGACCACGATGAAAAAGATGCTCACTGGATAACCACAGATAGCAGCCTGTTGGAAGGAAAGGAACAACTTCAGGATGGAGACTGAACAAGTTTGTCTGCACAGCAAGTATAACTTTCAATAACAGTACATGCTAATAACTTACATTGCATTCAACAAGACCTTAAGTGAGGTATTCTGTAATCAATCACTTCAATACATGGAATTGGATTTATTTATTTTTTATTCCATGATTGTGATTATAATTTGTATATTAAAAATTCCATCCTGTCGGTATGAGAGCAGTAAACAATAACTATGTGAATTTTCATAAATGCTACAGACTATAACAGTTGGACTTACACTTTTTTGCTTGGGTTTCTTCACCTCGTCCTTGTCTGCAGAAATCACAGAGGACACATTATGTAAACTGATTTTCTTTTTTCTTGAAGAAAATATATAAAAGTGAAATATGACTAACTGGAGAAAAACATATAGCTGGTTTAGTATACATTTTTGTCAATTATTTTTTAAGCATAAGCTCATATGCATGAAGCAAATACAAAAATGAAATGTTGCAACGCATGATATAAACTGACACATATAACTCTAACACCTGCAAAATCCCAAAATGTAAGGATGGGTTCCTGAGTGATCCACTGGGACTTACCTTCCATGGTTGCTGTGTGTGTTGACTTCGGGTCCCTTCTCTAACTGAATCCTTCAGCAAAAAGACACAGAGACACTTGTGACCCCTGTCCACATCCACGGCACTAAACTTCTTATGTAGCCTCCCATCAACCCTCCTGCAACGCCCACTGATGTTGGACTGTGGATCACACACACTGCGTCGAGCACGTACAGACATGCAAGTCACCGGCATTCCCACCTCCCAGCAGTGTGTGTGTGTGTGTGTCAGTCAATTACTTTATGATGAAGGGAACTCGTCTTGCTTTGAGATAAAGATAATTTGGCAGTTCAGCTAATAAAATAAACTTATTGCTTTCACAACCTGAAAATGTGATGCTTAGCTCTGTGACGGGAATGTAATGATAATAACAATTGCAAACTCCAGGTCTGAAAAGTGAAGCCAATGTGAAAGAGCATTAACCCTGCATTCTTTCTAATGGCCAGCAGAGGGTGACACCACAAAGAAGTCCGATTGTATAGAAGTCTATGAGAAAATGATCCTACTTCTCACTTGATTTATTACCTCAGTGAACATTTTCCTAATGAGTTCACGGTCTAAAACGTTAGATTCACGTCTTCTTTTTAACACAGCAGGATGTTCACTTTGTAAATCATGGTCCCATTTAGAAAATAGACGTTAAGCAGGGTATGCTTTAGGGCGGGGCTACTTTGTGATGGACATGTTAACTTGAATTATAGATGCACCTTGCTAACCAATATTACCAGCTAATGCTAGTGTTTGCTATGCTAACCGTAGGCTACCTGGCCCCACCTGGCCTCGCTCCTCCCCAGTTACACCTTCTCGTCCAAATATGATCATTAATGGCTGCAAATCAAACAAGATGGCAAAGGCCAAAATGCCAAACTCAAGGTTTCAAAACGGTACAGGCCTACCACAAACCAATGAGTGACGTCACAGTGACTACGTCTACGTCTACTTCTTATTTACAGTCCATGGGTATGGTTGGCACTAACTCGGGCTGTATTCATAAACCAGTAACAGCAGTGACTAAAACATGAACATACAAAACATTTAAAAAGGTCAAACTTACAATGTATAAAATTTGAATTCTTGTGTATTTCACCAAATAAAGACACAAACACACTCACACCGTGTAACACTAGCAGGACTCACGGCAGACAAATGATGTTTCGCAGCCAAAGTCTCTGAAACAATGACAGTTGGGTGTTTGTGACACAGAGTGCAGCGGGTGATTTTACAGGAGTCAGCATCCCAATTTCACTCCTGCCTCTCCTGTTTCTCTTCAATGAATGCAAACAGCTCAGTGCGATCCCCACATACAGCTCCATTAACGCACATTACATTACAATAATGTTTTTAACTGATAATGCAATGAGTTTTGTCAATTAGAATTAAAAAGTAAGACTACCATATTCCAATATGACATATTTTCGTCACATTGTCACATGTTACGGCCCAAATTTACTCTCAAAACTGAATATTGTACAAGCCCTGTAACTGTCAAAATGTAATAAAAGTAAAAAATACAAATACATTTGTTAATAATACTTGATAATTATTAAAGTGCATTTAGCTAGTTGTTGTTAGCCAACGCTGCAGGTATATGGTAATATAGGCTAACTATTAGGCTACTGGGGAACTCTTTTAGTTAAGCTAGAAAGCTACACTGTCCACTCTACTGCTGCACTGTCACACACACACACACACACACACACACACACACACAAAGTAGGCACACTGGCTAAGTAATGACTGTAATAGAGCACAATCTTAAACAATAATTAGCTAACGTTTGCTAACATTAGCTAACATTTAGCAATCATAAACAACTGGTCAAACCAGACATACAGTAGGCTGAGGATGTAGCAGTGTTTTATTGCTTATGAATTCAACTTTTTATTTAGAAGAATGTGTTATTTCTGCTTTTAAAGAAATTCTAAATGATCTCTTTTTACAGTATTTCAAATATTAACTTAGCATTAGCTTAT
This sequence comes from Cottoperca gobio, assembly GCF_900634415.1. Lineage (NCBI taxonomy): Eukaryota > Metazoa > Chordata > Actinopteri > Perciformes > Bovichtidae > Cottoperca > Cottoperca gobio. The sequence continues at coordinate 3,306,812 of NC_041356.1, read as the reverse complement.
TTATCGATGCATTCAGTTCTTTTTTGTCTTTAAGTAGTTTAAGGCAGATATCTACCATGTTTAACATTCCTTTTTTTTTTTTACTTACCTAAACATACATACAGAGTCACTCATCTTCTGTATTGGACTAAACATATCCCCCTGTCCAGCAAAACGTTATCTTTCCTGACAGTTGAGTCTGTTTCTTCTGCTTCACAGATAAGACACAGCTTTGGGATGTGTGAAACAGAAAAAAGGGCTTAGAGGGTAAGAATGTGTTCAAGGACTTAGGACCCATCTGCTTTTTCAAAATTAACAAAGGAACTAACACTTTGACATTCTTTGCATTACAAACTTTCCTCAGGAGGCCTTCACAATTTTGAGGTCATGTATTAGCAGCTTTATGGTTGAACACACAAAAGCAAGGCATGAAAGAAGGTATTATTACAGATTTGTTTTATTTCTAAGTCTTAAACATATTTACATGAGCAGTCAATAAGTAAAAATGTTTTTTTAATCTTACCTCACAGATAATAAAAGGCATCTAACATAAAAGACAAAGAAACAAAAGGGGGGTAGATTACAAATTGTCAAATCCTTGGCTGACCTTGCACCGTCTTTTTCTAATGTCTTTGGCAAGAGTGGTTTTCTGTGCCGTGGGTCGCCTTGGTAACAATAGAAAATATTGCACACACTTTTCTTTACAGAAAATAGTTTAAAACATTGTGGTTCACATGGCTTTAGACAGCTTCTATACACGTCCATTGGCCTAAAATAGAGTGAATAATTCTTTGAAATGTCCAAGGTAAGATAAAAGATAAACTCTGATGCTGCTGCACTGCACACAAAAATGCATCTGCTGTAACAGGGCCTCAATGGAAAAGAATTGAAAAGCGAAATGTAAAAATACTGTGCATCAGCTGAAGAATGTATGTGCAGCCGTGGCATTTATTCTCAATAAAAACTTTCTTAAAGCACTCTCTCTTACAAACACTGTACAGAAATGGGAGCCCTACAGTTAAAGAAAACAGATAAGGTGTATGCTTGGGTCAAATACTGAAGTCCCTCATGTTTGTCACAACATCCCTTGGGTGGAGCTGAAGAATAATTAAGATAACATCATGTTGTCAGTCACAGTATTGGATACACACTTGCTGTGCTTAAACCCATTGTACATAGGATAAAACAAACTATACAAAAACGATAAATGAGCCAAAACTGGCAATAAGTCGAGAGATTCGCTGTTCACAAGTCAACAGTGTTGACTGGAGTCTCCATAGGAAACAAGAACAATGGGCGAACTGATAACAGGGAGAGAACATCACATTTTCCAGCTCATGTACAGAATAGCAGGTTGAAAAACACACATGGATGATGGCTTCAGGTTGTGTTTAGGTACTAATTGTTTCCTCTTGACTCCTCTTGTAGTGTCAGTCATTAGTGGTGAAGAAGGCATGAGTGTGGTGCGAAATATCTTGATCAGAGGACGGTGGTCGAGCCGTGAGGGTTGGCACTGGTCGGTGTGCCGCTGATGGCGTTGAAGATGCCCATGGAGTCGGACAAAGTGCTCCTTGTGCCGTCTTCCACTGGGTTGATCTAGAACGAAAAGGTCAGTTAGGAATATAATAAGGAATAAGGAAAGGTGTTTATTTAATCCTGTGAAACACACATGCAGATTTATTTACATTTAGGGACTGTAGGAAGATTATGGCAGGGTCGTCTACATTTTTGGGGGGGAAAAGACGAGGAGACTTTTTCTCATTCCAGAGTTACATTGTTCTCCCTTGTGAAATTCAAAGAAATAAAATAAAATAGATCAAATAGTTCCTTTAAAAAGATCGTGTTTGTGTACACCATAAATAAATAAAAATAATGAAGGTCCTTTCTCTATATTTGGGCATTATTTTCCTCATTAATATGGACTGTTTGATAATAAGAGTCTCTTATGAGGTTTAATTATGATGGACAATCAGATATTTGATTGAACGCATGCAAGGCTACAACATCAGCTGATATCAAAAATAAAATTGTAATACAGTAATACATTGCTGCCACAAAGCTGCGGCCTGTGTCAAATCACTCATTTAGTTTATTTAGCACGTCTTTATTCAAAAGGTGCGTTGGTATAATCACCATTTTGTTGTGTTTTCCATAAAGATATGACTTAAATAAAAAAACAGTCTAATAGTGCAGTCCCTTAATGATCCTCTAAAGTACAACTGTAACAAAAGCAGCATTACCATCCAATCTGCTCAGGCCAGCACAAAGAGAGCAGGAGATAGGAGACATGGTTAGTACATGAGACTGCAGCGGTGGACAGCTCTTATAGGTTACAGCTGCTACATATGCTGTCAAATATGAAGTGACACAACTTCATATTTGAGTACCTTTGAGAAGTGTGGGTTCAAGAGTCACAAAATTCAACGTGTAGATATCTTAATGTTCAAGCTACAAAATCTTTTCATTGACCTTTCTTACACTAAAAGACCATCATGCAACATGAGAAATATTGGTACAGTGAGTGATTGAAGAACAGATCAGAAAACAAGTGGAATAAACACGGACTGATACAAATAAAATAGGACAAATAGATAAATATAAAAAGTACACATTTAAAAAACAACAGCACAGTTTTAGTAATATAGTAGTAATATTTAAACTGGTGTTCGGAGATCATTTTAATTACTCTGCTAAATATTCACAGGTGTTTTAAAAACAGAGCAACATGCTTCCTTTGGAGACCTGGGGAAAATTCTATAAATTCAGACTTTAGTTTTAGGACGGCCTGGGGTCTAATGGGTGAGATTAATAAATTAAATAAGTGTCAGAGATCCGTTAACTGTTGCTGAAACTCATGCGACATGCGCACGCCAACACTTAGTTAAAAGCAACCATATCTTCGGCGTAACAGCTGATGCGGCACACATCCATTACGTGTTTGGGGATCCTACCTGTTCATGCATGATGTTGGACAGCTCCCTGGCCAGGTCCCTGTAGTTGGCCTTCATCTCATCGTGATACTCCTGCTGGTCCTCCTTGATCAGCCTCTCGTTCACTCCCAGCGCCTGACCGCAGGCGTCCACAAACTGCCTGAGGAGAGACGCAACAGACGCACACTTTAGTGGCGCTTAAAAACCTCACCTGAAGCAACATGCAGAGAATATGAAGTGAAGAAGTAACATGGTGGGCCCTCAGACTGAAAAGAACTGTAGCCTTCTTCAAATTACAAAATGAAACAAACACAAAAGCCATATTTCCATCATGTTTTCTGCATTGTTTTCAACTGTCGTCTCGCTCTCTTCTTCTACACTGATTTAACGGCACCCAGCTGGAGAATTAGCGCCACCAAGTGTTAATCTTGATGCGGCAAACTCCGAATATTCACATAACAGTAGTGGATGAAACACATTTGCATTTCCGTTTGTCGATTTTTGGGAAATTCAGTTAAAATGTGCATTTCATTTGAATGGAAACTTGATTCCAGATGTTTTCACACTGGTAAATTGATACACACACTACACACATACAAAAACAGATTAGATACATGTTGATTTATTTACACTCCCATACACAGCAATTGAGTCATATCTACGTGAAGTGCAGTTCACACCATGCGTGAGTATACCTGCACACACTGTGTGAATAGTTTATTATGGTATTTCTATATTTATCTCTGTTGAATCAAAGCTTGTCACTTGAACATGAACACAGCAAGGCGCCACCTTCGACAAGGGCTAATGCAGCGAGGGAAGTTGATTGATAAGTACCTGAACACCTCTTTGAGCTGTTTGACCTTGTTGTCAGGATATTTCTTGGCACAGCTGTCGTCGAGGAAGGCTCTGGCGTAAGCAAGCGGGCCAGCGTTGACCTGGAAAACAATGGCGGTCAAAGGTGATGAATTACACTGGCGGCAGAGGCATTGTTTATTCATGCACTGGTCCATTCCCCTGAAGTGATTCATGATGAGTAAAAGGATTGACAACCGCATGACCTGTCCGTACCTGCACACTGATGCTGCCCTGCAGTTTGAGCTGCAGGCAGATCATGTCCACCTCAGAGGCCGAGCACAGCAGTCGCAGCTCGCCCACCTTGGCACTCATCTCGTCTATGGCCACCTCAATGGGGCTCAGGTCCGTCTGGTGTTGGTACATTACAGCTATACGCTTCTTCACGTAAGGGAAACAGTGTGTGGCTGCATGGGAATGGGATTTAGGTGAGAAAAATAGGACGGGAGGACATAAATGATGTTTTCACATGTCATGTAGATCATCATAGAGAGTCAGGTGACAGCAGCACAATTATCTTGGATACTGAGACATGTAACCTCTTATAGGCATACTGTTGTGTGTGTGGTGTCTCCATGGTAACATTCATAACCAGGATATTAAGCATGTATTTACTGTCACAAGTCACTATCAGTCAGCGTGATTAGTAACAAGGCTGAACTTTGTGAGGAAGGAGTCAGTAATAAACCTCAGCTGACATTACCAGATTAAAGCTTCAGGTGAAGAACAATAACAGACGGTGAGCAGGAAGAAGTTCTTGTTATTTGCTTCCTGACATTGCTCAGCTGATAAGGCTGTTTTGTTTCTTTATTCCACATTATATTTCCTGTTTGTTTTTTTTCATCAATGTGTGACCTACTGGTGAGAACGGTCCGGCGTTTACACTGCTCCTCCACCCCTCCCTGCTTCTTGCCCGACACTGTGAACGGCGTCTCAAACACAAAGCGGCGGATGTTGTGACTCTTCTCGAAGTCGGTCTTCCTGTCCTCCAGCTCCTTGTCGTCCAGGTGGGGTGTGACGTGGGTCACCTGGATGTAGGCGTACTTGGAGTCTAGGTCCTTTGGGTTCACCTGTGGGTGCACACAGATATTTGGTTTTGACTCAAACGGTAGCAGTAAAATACCAGTGGGCATTTTAGGAAATGCGCTTAAAACAAGATTATATTAGGATTTTAAAAGAAAATAGAAGCTTTGTGTTAAAGTTGAGAGTTGTGTTGTAACCATGCTGTCCCTAAACTCTGCTCCACAAACCTACAACAACATGTTCTCCCAAGACCATTGCACAACTGTCAGGGTCTACGCTTTACCCTCAAGGTCATATGCACAAACGCAGATGTGATCCCACCTTGCCAGAGTCCTGAATGATCTTGACGTTCTCCTGACCGAACTTGTCAGAGTAGAGCTTCAGGAGCCTCTGGGAAATCTCCGACAGCGGAGTAAACTTTGGCTCCTTGTAGATGTATTCCTTTCCGTCTTCATCCTCAAAAAAGCCCTGAGGAGAAGAGGGAAGGAATTCTGGGTCAAACCTTGAGAAAGATGCTTTACACCTGCCAACAATAGATGAGTGAAAAGAAAAAGATAAATATGCGGGTGTTCTTTTCTTAGCATACTGTGGGGTTAGCTAGCTAGCGCTAGTCTCATTTGTGGTCTGACACTGTTGATCATGACATTCTACTACAGAGACTGGAACATTGTGTTGGCATAAAAGGAACCACACTAAGCTGGATCAATTCCTATTTATCTGAGTGATCTCAATTTGTATGTGTTAAAGATAAATCCTCCATGACAGCCAAAGTCAGTCTTGGAGTTCCGCAGGGTTCTGTACTTGGACCGATTCTATTCCCCTTATATATGCTTCCTTTGGGCAATATTATAAGGAACCACTCTATAAACTTTCATTGTTATGCGGATGATACCCAATTATATATATATATATATATATATATATATATATATATATATATATATATATATATATATATATATATATATATGTATATATATATATATGTATATATATATATATATATATATATATATATATATATATATATATATATATATATATGTATATATATATATATATATATATATATATATATATATATATATATGTATATATATATATATATATATGATGCAGAAAAACTAGTCCATGCATTTGTTACTTCAAGGCTGGATTACTGCGACTCATTGTTATCAGGTTGTCCCAAAAAGTCGCTTAAGACTCTTCAGTTGATCCAAAATGCAGCGGCACATGTATTGACAAGAACAAGGAAACGGGATCATATTACTCCTGTATTAGATGCTCTGCACTGGCTCCCGGTAAAATACAGAATAGAATTCAAAATCCTTCTCCTGACTTACAAAGCAATTAATGGTCAGGCTCCAGTATATCTTAAAGATCTCATAGTACCTTATAAACCAACTAGAGCATTGCGCTCCCAGACTGCAGGGTTACTAGTAGTTCCTAGAGTCTCTAAGAGTACAATGGGAGCCAGAGCCTTCAGCTATCAAGCTCCTCTCCAGTGGAACCAGCTTCCAGTTTGTGTTCGGGAGGCAGACACACTCTCCACATTTAAGAGTAGGTTAAAGACTTTCCTTTTGATAAAGCTTATAGTTAGGGCTGGCTCAGGTTTGCCCTGGATCAGCCCCTAGTTATGCTGCTATAGGCTTAGACTGCCGGGGGACACCTCCCTGCTCTCTTCATTCTCTTCCTCTCTCCTCCCCTCCCTCTCTTCTTCTCCCTCTCTATCTGTATGCATTTATGTAAATGTATGTTACTAACTCATCATCCGGGGTATCATCCCTGGAGTTTCTGTGTCTCTCATGTGGCAGGTTGCCACTGATAAACTTTACGTCAGGATCATGAATCGTGGCTGCGCCTGCTGCCTTGGTCCTGCTGGACACCGGGAAGCCTTTTTGACATTGTCCTGGATTCATCCAAACTTTCTCTTTTTCAACACAACATAATTTCTGTCAAATGTTGTATTTGTACTATGTTGTTTATCCTGTACACACGACATCTATTGCACGTCTGTCCGTCCTGGGAGAGGGATCCCTCCTCAGTTGCTCTCCCTGAGGTTTCTTTTAGGAAGTTTTTCCTTGTGCGATGCGAGGGTCTGTAAATCACGCTGAGACAAATGTATAATTTGTGATATTGGGCTATATAAATATATTTGATTTGATTTGATTTGGTCTGATAATCAGCTATTTTCCAAGCGACCACTGCTGTAGCCGTCATGGGGACTCAAAAAGGTTTCTTGGGAGAATACAAAATCATTTTTCTTTTTCACCCATCTATCCCCCCTCCGTAATATAAGGACAAACAGAAACTACCCGGGAAAACGTACAATAATCCAAAAAAAAGACCCAACAATGAAGAAAAGAGAGGAGTATGAAAACATCCAACATGCAGTCACTTCACAAACATAATCTCTTGTATCAAGCCTATGTAACAGCTACTCAGTTGCATCTATGGAAAAGTACACAGACGTGTGTGTGTGTGGGTGTAATCACTGAAGGAGGGAGTCCCAGAGGGAAGATGGCCGATCGAGGGAAAGGTTAATGGAGAGTTAACCCAAAGCAACACGTTGCATTAGAGAAGAAAAAAAGTCTATGTGCAAGATTTGCTTTTTACACTAGTAACACTACAAATACAGCTGACTCAGATAACAACTCTTGTTGTTGCATATGCCACAATATCTATTAAGTTCTTCCCCACTTCTGTTCAGCACAGACCGGCCACCACAGAGCTTAATGTAGGCTACATGTTGCCACTCATTTAATCTGATGCAAGGATAGAAGAGCACACCAGGCCGACACACACTACTAAGCCTTCACACACTTACCGCAGCCTTGGAGGGGCAGCAGGAGAGAAGAGAAACCGCTATTAAAAACTTCAAAATTTAAAAGGTTCATGTGTGTGTGAGTGTGTGTGTTCCCACACTTAATGTGTATGCATGCAAAGGGCGAGAGATAACATAACCATTGTGTTTATGTTAGGAGTTTGGATTATGTAAGCATGTACAGTATGCTTGTAAACTCGGCCCCTACCTGTCCAAAGAAGGCCACTCTGAAGTATGTGCCCAGCAGTCTTTTGCCCGTATGCATCACCTCCATCACTTTAGTGTAGGCACGGTGCAGCGTATCGTACAGGTGGGTCAGTTTCTGTTCAACAACACAATCAAGAACACCAGGAGAGAAGGGTTGGAATAATGTTTTAATAACTGTAAGCAGTCAGTTATGCAGTGGTAAATCAAATTACAATTTTAAATCATCATTGACAGTTGTTTTTGTGTCCTCCTGATGAGTCCAACATTCACTCTGTTTTAGCTCTGATTATGATCTCATCTGAATAAAAGCTCTGTGTCTTTAGCTGCTAAATGCTGCACTATGTTCACCAGCTGGTGTCTAACGTGTGTCTCCTGTCTGCTGCTGAGCAGGTGGTGTACAGTGTCATCACAGCTGCCTGAAGCAGAACAGTAAAGTTCACTTAAAGCTCCGTAAAGCTGCAGATTCGGGTGTAAATTCTTACACTTTTCACATGGTCATGTATTGCACATTTGACACATAGTCATCGTAAAAAATATAAATGAATGCTGCTTTAAAAAGGTGCAATGTTTAACAGCGAGCGATCTGCTACTTCACCTCTACTACTGTGTTCATCAAATCTATGTTTCAGTTTTAAAGAAAGAGAAAGCCTAGCATAGTATATTCTATGTTTATATTTAAGTTGTAGTGGTTTATAGTGTATTCTAATTCATTCTTTAAATAGATATTGTATAGCTAAATATCTCTCTCTTCTAGTCTTGATATGTATATTTACTGTGTATGTTTTACTCCTGTGCAATGCCTGGATAACCTGCTGCTGTAACACAGGTCAAAATATAACTTCAATCTTTTAATCTTCACATGTAGCGTCGGCCTATAGTTTACGTCAGCCATCTGTGTGTTCACTGCACCGCGAACCAGCAGCGGTCCGTGTAACGTTACGTTTTGATAGTTTGTGTATTGGCTCGTGTCCCGGGTGGCAGAGACGAGGTGGTCGTTGTGCTTCTTCTCTCTGTACTGAGGCAGACTGCAGCTACAGTGACTCACTATCACCTCTAGAGGAACAAGTGGTATTACAGACTGTTGCTTAAAAGGATCAAAATGAGCTAACATTAGCCCCCATCATTTACTGGTCATACCAGACCACAGTAAGGCAGTAGACTGTATTGAAATAAGCAAAGTTGTATTTGTGAAATAAAGATTATTGCTTCTTTTCTAAGTTACACATTTTAACTTTTAAAACTTTTTATAACCAATTACAACTTCTACACACAAGTTAAAATACATTTGTTGGTTCTTTAAAGCACTGGAAACAAGATAAGCTAAATGTAATGTATCTATCGCAGGGTTGTCTATAAGACGCACACCATGTTCTCTGGCAGGTTGATGTAATGATAACTATCTCTGTGTAGATTACCTCAAAGTCTCTGCGCTGTTCGTAGATGGGAATGATGAGCCTGTAGACATCGGCAATAAGCTCATAACGCTCCGCCTTCCAGAGTCCATCAGCGCACTCCTCCAGCAGCTCCATCAGCACCTCCTGGACACACACAACAATACATACTTCATTAAACGCCTGCCATTACGGCTCAGAATATTTAATTGCTGCAAAGAGGGGCATTTATGTTTGTTCTTATTGGTCAAGAAGGTTACAGTGAACTTAGTATTCCTGAAAAGACAGCAGACGTGGGAGGAAATTGATATATTATCTCCTTTCTTTTTATTGGGGGATGAGTCCGGCTCATAAAGAGGAAAGGTTTTCAGAGCAGATGGAAGGTTTTTTATTGCCTAAATATCTGTTATCCAACTCATAAAAGCTCATACATTGTCTCGCCATTAAATGCACTTATCAGTTCACTGGAAGATCGGGTTTGTCAGCGAGCCACTGACCCTGCTGGACCGTCTGCATTTCTCCGTCTGACAGCTCAGTGTTTTTCTACATGTAATTAACAGCACATGTACCGAGCCCTGCGTCAAAGTCTGCAGCATAGTCACTGAGTACTACACAGAGCAATAGATACCCCTAACAGAGATAAGAGCTCTGCTAGTCATTATGTGACACGTGATGCCAATGTGGAAAACATCCTGAATGCTTAGTCAACACGGTGGGAGTGACACATATTCCAAGCACGGTGTACAGTATAAACTGTGTGGAACATTTCACCTCATTAAAGTGAACATCCTGCATCCCTACGTCCTCCATCATGGCAGCCTCCTCATCGATGTTTGGAGTGATGACGCGGAAGGCCGAGCAGCCCTGCCTGAACATACCTGACAAACAGATAGAGAACCAACATGAGGGAAAGTTTCATTACCAGCCGAGACAGCAGCGCTGGTGTTGTTTCCCCCTCGCTGGATCTGTGTCATCATGGCAAAATGTGCCGTTTTAAAACCCAGAGGCCAATCTTTTATTTGCATACCGTTACCAAAGCAGTGATATACTGTATGTCAGTAAAAACCATCAGTGTACCCTCCATCCACGTACCTTCATATGTCTTATACACTGGTTTGTTTTATTAAAATGTCCTCTTACAATTTTTTTTTATAAGTAAAGTCATAATAATTACTGTTATTATTATTATTATTATTATTATTATTATTATTATTATTATTATTATTATTATTATTATTATAATAATAATAATACTGGGGTGTTTTTTTCTTCTTCTTTTTTATATATTATTATACTTTGCACCTTTTGATATTTTATATTTGCACACTACATCCTACCTACAACAATTTATATATATTTATTTAGAGATAAATAAAGTTCTATGTTATCTTATCTTAGTCCAAGTGGTGCACCATTAAGAATTGGCATGTGACACTGAAACAACAGACTGTATGTGCCTACTGCAGCAGTGGCATATATCATTGTACTACAGAGCCACTGAGGGGATCTTATCTCGGGAACGCAGTGTTGGTGTGTTTTTAACACGGGAACGAACAGATGGCCCTTGGACGAGTGCTTAGGTGGAAGATGAAGGTGTGTGTTCCCGTGTTTATGTGTGTGTGGAACACACCTACATGTAAACATAGTTAAAGAGCCAAGCAGTGTAAAAAAGTAAATACATAAGCCGGGAAATATTTTGGTCACCCTTCACATGCAAATCATGTAAATCATCTTGTGTATTTCTTGTTGGCGGTGTACTGATTCCTTGTAGCATAGTTCCATTTAGATTAGAATTAATCTGCATTAATTAGTGCAGACATGCTTAGTTTTGATACAGTTAGGTCCATAAATATTTGGACATTGACACAATTTTCATAATCATGGCTCTGTACACAACCACAATGGACTTGAAATTACACACTCAATATATGCTTTAAGTGCAGACTTTCAGCTTTAATGTGAGGGTATTTACATCCAAATCAGATGAATGGTGGAGGAATTACAACACATTTTATACCAAAAGTAATTGGACAATTGCCAAGTGTGTGTGTTATTTCCTCATTAGTTTATTGACAAGGAGCAGATAAAAGGTCTAGAGTTCATTTCAAGTGTGGTATTTGCTTTTGGAATTTGTTGAGGTCAACTCTCAATATGAAGTCTAAAGAGCTGTCACTATCAGTGAAGCAAGCCATCATTAGGCTGAACCATCAAAACAAACCCATCAGAGAAATAACAAATATTAGGTGTGGCCAAATCAACTGTTTGGTACATTCTTAAAAAGAAAGAACGCACTGGTGAGCTCAGCAACACCAGAAGATCTTGAAGACCATGGAAGACGACTGTGTTGGATGACAGAAGAATTCTTCTCCTGGTGAAGAAAAAGCCCTTCACAACAGTTGTTGTAAAGCACATATTGATTTCAAGTCCATTGTGGTCGTGTACAGAGCCAAAATGATGAACATTGTGTCAATGTCCAAATATTTATGGACCTAACTGTATGTGTCAGATATACAGCATTTTAATTACTGTGCCTAACCTTTCTTCAGTAGCCAACAAGGTCATTTTATTGAGTTGTTGATTAATTATTAATTCTTTCTACTGTGTTAACCTTTACCATTGACTCATTATATGGCCTCTGTATATCGGAAATATAAGAAGGTTGGAATGGAGTTCAAATGTTCAGCGGCAATTAACTGTAAACATAAGCGTAGGACGGTATATCCTCGACTTACCTTTCCTCCACAGGTACTCAGCGACCAGGGCAGCAACATGCACGTAACACATGGCCGCCTGCAGGGGAAGCAGAATAACACAGATTACAAATGTGAAATGTGTCTTTAAAAGTGTAGCTTCCTGCAAGTCTGTGCCAACTCGCTGAAATTAAAAATGTAACAATAAAAGATGTACCTCAGAAAGATCTCCGTTCTTGTGGTGGATGCGAGCCATGCTGTCGAGCCAGGTCTTTCTGAGCTCGGGCGTGCTGGTGTAGGACTTGGCTAAGCTGTACTGGAGGTCCACCAGCATCTCCGGGTCGTTCTCGTGCTCCTTCATCTGTTCTGTGGCCATCAGCACTGTCCTGATGCGCTTCGTCAGGTCCTTCACATCAGAGGGGAATGCTGTGTGCTACAATAACAACAATAGTTATCTATTAAGGATTTAAAACAATAAACTTGAAGATTTTTACTGTTTTTTTACAAGTTACAATCAGACATGAGGTCTCCTGAGAAGTGAGATCCAAAAACACACCTGCAGATACTGCTTATCGCCACATGTGCCACCAAAGAGAATGAAAGTAAGAATTTCTTTCATTTATTTCTGGTTTGTCGTTCTTTTGTGTGTCGAGTTGTTGTGAAAAATGTCAAGGGTTACTACTTTAAATAAGGAACGTTAATGGCTTGATGAAGTGTGTGTCATGGCACTGTGAGGCAGTGTCCACCCCTTACCTTGATGCTCTTGTCACTGTTGGCACAGTTGTTAATGATGGAGAGAGATTGTTGGAAACGGGTACCCCCGATGCCGATGACATCAGCAATCAGCTGACTGACAGCGATTACCACCTGGGCGAGAGGAGGAACACAATCAATACTACAATAATGTAGGACCTACAAGAACACGGTTCTCATAGTTGGACACATCAGAAAGGCTGTGTGCAAACATTCACACTCAAAATACACATACCTGCAGGTGTGTGCGTACGAAAGACTTGCGTCCGGTATAGTCGAAGTTGCTTTTCATGAGGAAGTAGAGAAGATGGGCGGCGTCGCTGCGGATGGAGCTCAGCTTGGAGTTGCAGCACTTGAGGATTTCATAGCATAGAGAGGCACACATGTCGGCCCGGCCGTCAAAGAAGGTACAGGGAAACTGAGGGACACGTGGGGAGAGACGGGATGTAATGCATGACAAAGGGAAAATGACAGAGTATTGTGCTTCTGCCTTTCTCTTTTTTTGTAAATATATATTTTACACTGATGATTCTTAATAAATATATTTTTGAAGATGAAAGAGAAAGAGAAAAGAGAGATTAATTAGGTGGTTTAACAGAGTGAACCAAAGAAAGGCAGATTGTCACCTTGTAGATGAAGGTCCTGAGCGAGGTGAAGACCTGTTTGAGAGCGGCCTCAGACTGAGGGATCTGCAGGAAGCACAGATGGACCTGGAAAACTTTCTTCATCAGGGGGTTGTGACCAAGATCTGAGTTCAGCTGAGTCTGTGGACACAGCAGAGAGTGAGGAATGTGACTAAGATGTTAAATGTATGTATTGTGTCAGATTGTATGGACAGTTCATACCTTGAATCCCATGATGAAGATGCTGAGTGTGTCCAGCACAGTCAGACAGACCTCTGTGGACACATTGGCCTCCAGCAGGCACTGGCTGCTCACGTCCGCTTCCGTATGAGAGTACACTGCACAGAAAGCACACACTCAAGGTCACTGTTATATAATTTTATTACAGCAATAAATACATAGCACATCATCTGTTTAAATGGGTTGTTAATTAGTACCAATGACTACATTTGCTTATATTTCTGCTTGTTTATGGAGCGAGATAAGATCTGTCATTGTTATTGCATATCTGAGAGCTTTTTTACTATCTCAGATATATTGTTGTTTACACTCAGATATGTTGTTTACACTCAGATATGTTGTTGTTTACACTCAGATATAGTATTGTTTACACTCAGATATGTTGTTGTTCACACTCATATATAGTATTGTTTACACTCAGATATATTGTTGTTTACACTCAGATATGTTGTTTACACTCAGATATGTTGTTGTTTACACTCAGATATAGTATTGTTTACACTCAGATATGTTGTTGCTTACACTCAGATATATTGTTGCTTACACTCAGATATATTGTTGCTTACACTCAGATATATTGTTGTTTACACTCAGACATATTGTTGCTTACACTCAGACATATTGTTGCTTACACTCAGATATGTTGTTGTTTACACTCAGATATGTTGTTGCTTACACTCAGATATATTGTTGCTTACACTCAGATATATTGTTGCTTACACTCAGATATGTTGTTGTTTACACTTAGATATATTGTTGTTTACACTCAGATATGTTGTTGTTTACACTCAGATATGTTGTTGTTTACACTCATATATAGTATTGTTTACACTCAGATATATTGTTGCTTACACTCAGATATATTGTTGCTTACACTCAGATATGTTGTTGTTTACACTTAGATATATTGTTGTTTACACTCAGATATGTTGTTGTTTACACTCAGATATGTTGTTGTTTACACTCATATATAGTATTGTTTACACTCAGATATATTGTTGCTTACACTCAGATATATTGTTGCTTACACTCAGATATGTTGTTGTTTACACTCAGATATAGTATTGTTTACACTCAGATATATTGTTGCTTACACTCAGATATATTGTTGCTTACACTCAGATATATTGTTGCTTACACTCAGATATAGTATTGTTTACACTCAGATATATTGTTGCTTACACTCAGATATATTGTTGCTTACACTTAGATATATTGTTGTTTACACTCAGATATATTGTTGCTTACACTTAGATATATTGTTGTTTACACTCAGATATAGTATTGTTTACACTCAGATATATTGTTGCTTACACTCAGATATATTGTTGCTTACACTTAGATATATTGTTGTTTACACTCAGATATATTGTTGCTTACACTCAGATATATTGTTGCTTACACTCAGATATATTGTTGCTTACACTCAGATATAGTATTGTTTACACTCAGATATATTGTTGCTTACACTCAGATATATTGTTGCTTACACTTAGATATATTGTTGTTTACACTCAGATATATTGTTGCTTACACTCAGATATATTGTTGTTTACACTCAGATATATTGTTGTTTACACTCAGATATATTGTTGCTTACACTCAGATATATTGTTGCTTACACTCAGATATATTGTTGCTTACACTCAGATATGTTGTTGTTTACACTCATATATAGTATTGTTTACACTCAGATATGTTGTTGTTTACACTCAGATATATTGTTGCTTACACTCAGATATATTGTTGTTTACACTCATATATAGTATTGTTTACACTCAGATATATTGTTGCTTACACTCAGATATGTTGTTGTTTACACTCAGATATATTGTTGCTTACACTCAATGTCCAATAACCCTGTCAAAATTACCCAATCAATTGAATGCCCAGGTGTAGTGTTGACCAATTAAATTATCCAGATGATGAAGTCAAAATTGCATTGGGCCATGTTGCATGACTTTAAAATAAAGGAAACTAGTGTATAAAATGGAAGGAGTTCCAGATGAAAATAAATTGGAAAAAATAAACCCCAAGTGGAAATAATATAATAAAATGGAAAGAAATACATATATATAATAATAAATTAAATAGAGACATTACTATAAGGAGCACTTATTGTCTATTAGTTCTAAACAGATTTATGGACACCCAACAACCACTGAGACCTGCTGATGAAGCATTGTGTGTCTAACTGTTCAGATTTGGACTTTGTTGAGTTTATTGGTTAACATTGTCCTCTTAAAATGCTGCCAGGATAGGAAGGCTTACTGTTGTTGAAGGTGTGAGCGTTCTCCAGAGTTCCCAGCTGCTGAAGGCGGGCATGCAAGATCCCCGCCCTGTTACGAGATACAGGTAGAGTCAGAGACTTCCTGTCTGGAGCTACAGGCCCCGCCCCCTCCTGGCTCCTGTTGGCAGAAGAGAAACACCATCACCACTAAGTTTGGATTGCAGTTGGTCACAGGACAGCAAAGTTAATGTGAAGAGGCACGAAAAATGTCTCAGTGGTGTTGTATGGAAGAAAACGGCAATAGAAAGAAACACAGCAGATAAATGAATGGCTAGAATGTAATGCTTTAAAAAACAAATGGCAGCATCATGCATTTAATTAAGCAAAGTGAGACAAAAAGACAGCAATGTCTTACCCATGCAGGAGGGGCCGGGGGCCGCGACATTAACCACTAAACAACTTGCCAGCAGTGTTACAGAAGAGAGAACAAACCAAAGGCAAGGGATTAAAAGATGCAGTAGTGTTTGTATGTGCGTGGGTGTGAGTCATATTATTATTATGATTTAGTTTCAGTTCAAGAATCGATTCATAAATTCAGTGTAAAACGAGATACGTGACGTCATTTATTTCCTGGAACATTGTACCTGACGATGAATCTCTTCCCCATGTATCTGAACTGATGAAGGCACACTCTGCAGTACAAACACAACAAGAGACGCTCAGTCAGAGATCAGTATTACATAGTCAGGAATATCAATACATAATGACATGTTCTATCAATGAACAAAAGGTTAGTAATCATGCTTTCTATCCGGATGTATTTACTTTATTTTCCAACTTCCGGCAAATGTGCACAACATCAAAGAGTGTGGGAGCACTTAGCTTAGCATAAAACCAGGAAGCAGGGGGAAATAGCTACCCTGGCATTCAATATTATGTTTGCATTAAAAACTAAATTTCACTCAACTGCACATGTACATTGTCATAAGAAGGTTGTCTGGTTCTGTGCTTACTCTATCAACGTGAAGAAGTCCATCAGTTCTAAGGGAGCTGCTTTGTTCCAGTATGCAAAAAGGGCCTCTGAGGTGATGAAATGGGAAGAAAAGATTACTATGAAGCGCTCGTTCATATGAATGTCAAGATCCAGTACAAAGCCTGCGACGGGCTGTCCTACCCTCTGACATGCTCTTGAGGATATGCAGAAAGCCAATGAGCAGGTTTTTGATCTCGTCCCGGTCCAGTTTATCACAGCGCAGCACGCTGCTGCCCAGAGTCGACGCACACTGGTTCTGATGCACAGGAAGAAAGTATGACAGAGGAGAAATGAAAGAGAAAACGTTATTGGACGCAGGCGGCAGAGTTAGGGGAAAAAACTAAACTTAAAAAGAGATAAAGAAAATCACTACCCAAACTTCAAACAAGAGAAAAGTCAAGTATTTTCCTGGGAGGGAAGGAAAGCACACAAGAGCAAAGAAAGCACATTTGCTGCAGCAGCTCGGTGCTTTGAGATAACAACATCAGTTGCAGGTTCGAGAAAACACATTTACGGCATCTGAGGAAATAATCGGAAAAGGCTACGAGTCAGCTCAACGACCGCACACACACTCCCCGATGTGGGACACTCAGAAGAGAATAGGGTTGGGAGGATTTTGGGCGTATTGTACAGATGTCTGAGTATGGTATGCTTTAATCTCGAAACTGGGATTCACTAACACAAAATGTAGCAAAAGTATCAGATCTGGTTTAATGAATCACTACAAATCAATGTGCTGTACAACTGTAACCCAAAGTCTCTGGTGGGGAGGTCACAAAGGTCAAACTCAATACTTGTATCGGTATGTTTTCCTCATGATTTGCATCCACCCTCAGGCCTGCAGCTTGTTTGTCATTATCACTGTCATGCGGGTCGGGCAAGGGCACAGAGAGGAGGGAGAAGTCCATGGTGACCCGCTTGGTCGCGCGGTTCAGAGTTGGAGCCCTGTCCTCGGGGTCCAGGGGGAGAGGGGGCACGTTGACCGAGTGCCTCCTGGTAAATCTCTCCTTTTGGTGGGGTTGGAAAGTTACAGAGCAAGGAGAAGGGGTGTGGGAGCTCTGCAGGAGGGGGTGGGAGGAGAGCGTGCATTTTCAAGAGTGAGGAGAGATCAAATTTATGCGAGCGCTATGCAAAGTAGCAACCTTAAAGGGATAGTACGGATGTTTTGAAGTAGGTACCATAGTCAGTTTGGTAAGCAGACAGGAGTACCAGCAGGAAGTTAAGTAAGTGCACTGCAGTGGACGGGGGCAGCAGCTAAAAGTATCTTACACACGAAAAAAAAAAATCAATAACAGCTTAAGTGCACACTATATTTAGAATATGTTCAGCACTTTACCTTGCCGCCAGACAGCCCGTCTCCCAAACTGGGGCCGTGCCGACCGCCATCTACTGTAGATAATACACTGACTGTTGGGAAGTACCTCATACAACCCCCATTTAAAACATCCGAACTGTCCCTTTAACACTCTCTTTGACACTGGCTTTACTTTCATTACACTTGGTCTCTCACACCAGGTTGTATCACAGAGCAAATATTGCAAATTAAGCAGCCGCTGGTCTTATTTAAGTATTGGTGTACCTTCTCCAGGGAGTTGGTCTTGTCACTGCTCTTGTCCAGCAGGCTGTTTCCAGAGTCTGTGGAGACCAGAGAGCCTCTGGAGTCTGCATGGTGAACTGAGCTGACGTTGGGAGTCGAACTGTGAGGCGACGCTGCAGGGATGGAGCAGAAAAATTAAAAACTACTACGTTGTTGTTGGTCCAAAATTGAAAATAAGTTTCAGAAAGTAATAACCCAGGTACAGTAGATCTTCAATGAAACGTATCCATCATAGTTATCAAAGGTAAGATAGTGGCGTGAGGATTCACCTGTTCCAGAGATGACTCCAAACACATCTTTGTGGAGAGCGTTTTCTATGCAGCTCCCAGGTTTCTGAGGGGTCACCATGGAGTTGGGTACCAGAGAGTCCTCCCTGGTATTCTGGGACAGAAAGCAACAAAGTGAGCAGGTTTAGCTCGACAACTGGAAACACACTAAAAGTCTGTTATTTTTATATACATATATATATACACACATATATACATAGTATATGTACGATGTGTTAAGTGTGCATGGAGAAATTAAAACTTTTTTCACCTGTTGTTAAGTCATAACCACAGCAGAGGAAACAATATATATAAACTTAGAAAATAGATCACCCGATTTGTTTTGTCACTTGCATCTAAGGGCTTCCATAGAAACACTTATATGGCCTTGAAATCTTCAAGAGTGACATGTTAAGCCATGTCTACAATCTGCTATTCACTTTCCCACCACTAGGTGTCAGGCTTACATTGTGGTTGCTGAGGGGGACTGACTCCTTAATGTCCAGTCTGTAGACGTTCTCCTGGAGCAGACCAAACAAAGGGAGGTAGAGAGTGGCAAGTCTGGCCTGCTGGCTCTGCAATGACACAGGAAGTGCTCATCAGTCATAGCGTCAAAAACTGTGACCCAAAACCCCCAAATTCTGCCAGATAAAATAATCTTTGGGTGTAGCAAATCAGAGCAAAGATGGCGGACAGCTCTGAAACTCACTTTAGTAGCATAGCGGTCGTCAAACGTGTGTTTGATCATCAGCCCTTTGAGCACCTGGATGGCGATCTGACGTGTCTCTCGAAATTCCTGAAGAGCTCCGCCCACCTCCCTCAGCAGCAGCCCCACCAGGAAGTGGTTTCGACAGAAGTCGTCAGTCAGAGAGAAGTCCAGCTGAAGATCTGTAGCAGGCATCAATCAACAGAAATGACATTCAAATGAAACAGAACCGCAGAATACAAACTGCTCCACTTGAAAGTGACATTTACTCGTTTACCTTGGAACCTTTGAATTCTGCCTTTTCCAAAGGGCATGGGCAGATTAAGAGGGACAAAGTGCTCATGGTTGCACACAACCCGCAGGAACTCAAATTTGAATTCATACAAAGTCTGGAAGGAATACAAGAGAAAATACATTTTTAGGGAAGTGTGTATGGCTTTAAATGAACTGTATCTTTATGTTTAATGACGTAAATAAAAGCATTGAAGACGCTCGCAGAAGAGCCTCCTAACCTTGGGGTCCCCTGGCATAAAACAGTTCATGTAGTTGTTGATCTGCTTGAAAACGAAGCCTCTGTCCATGAAGGTGAAGCAGCGCTGAGTGAAAAGGTTAGTGAAACATTATTAATCTGATTTCTGTCTGTAAGAAACCGAATCGTTGTTCTAAATCATGCTGTGAGGAAGATTTATACTTATTAGTACAGTCCTTGACATTTTCATATCTACTCTAAACCAAAGGGCAATTTTTTTAACTCATCTACATGAATGCCAACCTTGATAAAAACTGCCAGGCTGTGATTGGCATTGCGAGCAGCGTCCAGGTTGTCCTTGTATTTCTGGGTGATGTGTGGCATCAGCATGTTCACCAGAGTCTCCACTGCATGGTAGAAGGATGCTGAAAAACGTTGGTTCCTGGAGAGCTGGACAAAATAAAAAAAAAAGAGGGAAAGGATTTCTAAGTTTATTTGGAAAAGGGGTTAGAGAAAAGAAGAGAAGACTAAAACAAGACCTACCTTTACTTTCCCGCCCTCTATGAGATAGTGAGCCATTGATTTCACCAGAGCTTCGAAGAAGTACCACGAGTACTGCAACACAAACACAGAGTCACTGCGAGGAAAACTACTCCGCTAAATGTAATATACAAAAGACACTTCAGTTACAGCTAAAGCGAGACATGCTATACCAGATACAAGCTAGCTAGGGAACTAGCCACAGCTAGCCTTAGCGCAAGCTACACTGACTTACTGAGTTTTCCCTAGTTTTTATCTGTAATTGAAAATATGTGTGTTTAAGTATCATATATGGTCTATGCTAATGATTTTCTGAGGGTGTAAAACATGTAGTTATAGTTATTACCTTCAGCAGCTTGTTGCTGGTCAGGAAGTCTGTGGACGGCTTGAGAATGGCCGTCATGGCTTTAGCCAGCTCCTCGTGAACTGTTTTTACATTGGTGGAGGAATACGGCTCCGGCTTAAACACAAACTGAGAGTAGAGAGAGGGGGGGGGGGAATCAGGACCGCAGGAATATACAAATATATAGTCTGCAAGCATATCGTCAATATAAATATAGTGAGAAAAGACCTCACCTTGATATAAGATCTCAAGTAATGTTCAAGCCCTTCTTCATGGCACTGAGCTACAACATGGACCATCACCCTGAAGAGAAAAAGATAATTACTTAGACATTTAAAAGAATAAGGAACCAGGAGGCGAAGCTCGCAAGAAAACCAAAGATGGGGATTACATTTATTCATCTTAAGGCACTATCGCCTCATTTACACACTGCCTACAGAGCTTCAAAGACTCCTCACACACACACACCTGAGATATAAGGCACACATGGAGGTTGCAAGCCATAGGTGGGTGTCTAATGAGGAAAAGAGAAGCAGGGAAATGCACTTTGGAGCGAGAACCAGATGAAAGTGCTGCTATTATCATATTCTACAGAGGAAGTTTTGTTAAAGGACCCCTAAGATATTGCAGATATCGTCTTTGTGAGAGTGTGTGTTTGTGTGGCTTGCCTGGTCATGTTTACAGCCACATCCTCGTGTGTGGCTCTGGTGAGGACGCAGAACAGCTGGTTGAGGATGGTGGGCAGAAAGTTGACCATCACATGACCCTCCATCGCATGGAGACTCTAAGAGGGAAGGGAGGATGTAAAAAAAATACAAATATTGAATGAATGTCGACTCTTGTCATGTTGCCTTAAATACTAGATTACACGATTGTATTTGATGAGGCATGAACAGCAGGGCGTGTTCTCGTGTTTTCTTTGGGCCCTTAGAAAGCCAAGAATACCTTCAGGTATTTAACCAGCTCCCCCTCTGAAGCTTGTTCTGACATCTCCATGATTTGACAGTGGTGGAAGAAGTTGTGCAAGTGCTGATCCTAAAGGAAACATAATGTATTATTTGATTACACATATAGACGATGTGTTTATCGACGAGCCGGGGATATAAACGTGCATTTACCTGAGTGTAAACTGTGGAAACAAGATGAGTGGAGACTTTGAACAGCGGTTTTCCTCCGTCTACCCATTTGATCTCCGAGCCAGAGTGCTGCAATGACAAGAGGCCAGCATTGACTGCACGGATTTATAAGAGCATTGACATAATCAGTGGCGGCTTTCTTGTAAAAGAAGAAGACGAGCTGTTTTGCCACATGGCAGCGGTGTACTACACCATTGACAGAATAAAGCTTTTTTTCAAACTAGGGTTTTGTGTTTATTTTTTTAGTTTATAGGCCCGATGTGGCTCATTTTGAGAAAAGTGCCTCTTCAATTTGAAATGAGTAAAAAGCATGAGGCGCAATAAACTTTTGTTTCATAGGTTTACCTTTTTTTTCCATTTGCCTTCATTATGGGGGAGACATTGCAGATGAAAATCAAGTAAATGGATGAAAAATATTTCAATCACCTGCATTATAAATGTTCAACATGTGCTTTCACATAGTGACATGTTATTAAATACAAAAATAAATGTGTGAATAATACAGAAAAGGAATGTAAACCTGGGAGAACATAAGCACATTGGTGAGCTTTGCCCCAGGAAAAACCTTCAAATAAAAATGTTCCAACCTCCTATGATCCTGATTATAATTGGATATTATTTAGTCATAATTTCTCTCTTTTTGTGTTTATTTGTGTTACTTTGAGACACTTTTCTGTCCATATTAACAGGACATTGATTGTTACATTTGAATGCTGATTGGATTTCACAGGCATGTTGGACCTCTGCAGGCTCCCACTCACAGCTAATGAGATCTTTATCCATTATACTATACTATGAGGTAATGTGAGGAATCCCATCTTAGAAAACATTCTGGAAATGTGCTTGAGGGGAACAAGTAAAGTCTTCACATCCAAACAGCAGATTGCAACAAACAAGAAGACCAGCAATTATACATTCCTAGAGGGACCTTCAGTGCATGCCACTTTCACACATATCTCATGCAAAATGTATCAGAAGTTGAGAACAATCATTTTTTCTCACCTTGTTGACACCGTCCTGGGAGCCGAGGTACCCGGCGGGCAGATTGGCGGCGACTGGCAGCAGCTGTTCATTCATGATGACTCTCCCATCCCTGAGCAGAGGCAGCCATGCTGAACCCACTGTGTGTAAAGCAGGTACAGCTACGTGTTTGTAAAGCAGTGGCAACAGTACGAAGATCACCATTTCAAATATCTATCACAAGTATGTCAGTATTCTTCAGCGCGCCAGATATTTAAATGAATTCATTGTATTGTTTTTGTTAAAATACCCGCCGGTGTTTTTATTCAGCCTACCTGGAGCCTCCACCAGGTCTTTCTTCTTGCTGTTGCTGTCACAGCTAACATGATAGAAGGTGAAGAGGAGGTGATGCTTCTCATGCAGCTGAGTAGGCAGCTCTATCTTTATCTGAAGGCGAGAGAAACAGATTCCTAGGGATCGTTCCCAAATACAGAGGGAGCTTTGTAAAGGAAAATGAAAGTGAACAATGCCTGCGGAGCATTTCCAGTGAGGATTCAATGTTGAATTGAAATGTGCTCAAACAATATGAGAGGAGGTGAGAGGTACCTCTTTACTTTAAAACACACTGCTTTCAAAAGATATCCGACTTTGAGCATATGTCATGGAGCATATCAGACTTTCTCCATTGATGGTTTTATCCATTAACAAACACATTACAGAATGCATTATATTATTACAAGTGGTGGTGAATAACATGAGCACAGGCATACCTCATCATAGAACTCAGGGTTCTGCTGATGGTGCAGGACGGTTGCATACGCCTGCTTGGTGAACAGAGGACCTCCTGGATGACTGTAGATGCACTGCAGTAGGAGATAATGAAAAGGGACAAAGAGAGAGATGAGTGCATGTTAACATTTAATATGCCAGTTGTTGGTTTGGCTACGAAGTCCAAATTCAAGACTAACAAGTCCACAGTCTAAACCGGTCTGAAGTCAAAATGAAAGTTAAGACCAAGTTGAGTCCCTAAAAAAGACACAAAGGTCCCTAGTCAAGACCTACAGGTCTGTTGCAAGTCCTTTTTGTCGAGTCAAAAGTCATCAGACTTGAGTCCACACATCTTGCCACTTTAGACTCAGCGGGGGCGGTATGCTGAGAGCTGACCTGAGAACTGATACACATTACATTTTCTGATACACACACCTTCACCGGCTGGGCTTCATCCTCATCAGAATCCTTGAATTCAATGCAAACTGCAATATTCCTCGCCTAGAGAGGGAAGACGATACAAAAAAACTATTTAAGAAATCAGACGGATAATAAAAAGCGAGAACCAGTTCCAAGATATCCCTGTTGGCCTGGAGCCAACGTTTGCCAGACGCTTTCTCCACTCTGCCTCTCTTTCAGATGCCCATTAGTGTCTTTAAAGAGACGGAAAATACTTCAGGCAAAGGATTGCCAGCTCTCGTTTAAAATAAAAAAAAGGACAGATGGGGTGAGAAGGCAGGTTGGTTTCCTATATGGGAGCTGACCTAGCGAAAATAGCAACCCTGCATTAATGTATTAATCAGAAGCTGCTGCTCTGCGTAAGGATAATTCAATCCAGCTCTGCTGCTTGGCTGAACGCGCCTGAAGCAGTTGCCAGTTGTCTCGTAGGCTAAACGGGAACATAATACGATGATGGTAAGAGAATGCTAGCCAAGCAAAAGCATTGCTTTCCAAAAAGGATAAGTCAAATGTTTTTGGAATCATTTTATGTTGCATGTAAAGGGCACAACACTGATTGTGCAGATCGTGTCAGCAGCAAGAGAAAAGCTCGTGTTCCCTGTATTGCTACGCATCCACACTGCGCTTACCTTAGCGAAGGATTTCTGCCCATCATATTTGAGGTTTCTTGGGTACACGTAGAGGTGGTTTTTATAGATGGTGAATGGTTGGGAGCACTTAGCGATGCAGGGTACAAACTCCTCCACCTCCAGGAGAGCGCTGCCAGGCCCGTTGCCTTCAAAGCTCCTCACAGGGATGTAGGAGGAAGTGACACAGTCTGCAGGCAAGAAACGAGACGGGTCACTGGGTTCATCGTTTCAGTCTGATAATTAGAAGTAGACAATTAAAAGTGATTTTGTAAATATTTGGAGGGTTTACTGGTTACATCCGGGGCCACGCTGTCAATCGTTACATCTAAGTTCCCTAAGAGCACAGGGAGTTTGGCCATTTTCTCTGGTCTGTTGGGAAAACAAATATAGAAACAGCACTTAGAAAACATGCATCAGAACCCGTTGTAGTGATATCTTTAAGAGAGGAGGAACAAGCATACTTTCTGAAGTCAGTTAGCAGTTTGAACATGTCCTCGTCTGACAGCTTGCTGCTGTCCTGTCTGTAAAGAGCTGAGAAGCGAGAGCTTTTGTCCAAAGTTCCTGATGCATCTTTGAACACAGGCCTGCGGAGACAGAGAAACATTTCAGTTCTACACTAGTGCTTTAAAGATGTGCGTCTCCCAGCAGGCTGATTTTCATTTGACAGTTTATATGCAGCATCCTAAATCTGTATCACTCTGTGGTATTATGGCACAAGAGAATAAGTCCCTTTGATTTTGGAGGTTTTTCCCTCAACTGCAAGAAATCAGTAATAGTACATTGCCGCATTTCCACTGCACGGTACAGCATCGCTCTACTCAACTCAAGTTTCTTGGTTTTCCTTTGGAAAAATGTGTGGATAGTACCTGGTACTTTTTATGTCAATTGCCAATTTAAAAAAATGGTAGCTCGCAAATCTACACTTTTGTACAATTGACAATCTACACCCGTTCCTCGGTTTGATTGCAGATGGAAGGATCCAGTAGAGAAAAGGAACTGTTGCCAAAAGTAAGTTAAGTGAGGTGAAGTCGAGCCGAACCATGCAGTGGAAAAGAGGCAATAGACTCTATTTCTGGGTTCAACACAAGCGCCATAAGGACTGCCTGCTGGTGGAGCTTCCCTCATTTTCGTTCGTTCATGCTGCAGCAGGATTACGCTTCGTACCTTGCAGCCCAGGCAAAAGGCATCCTGTACTGGCCCAGTCTGCTGCAGGCTGTCTTAGCATTCTTCAGAACCTTTTGAGCCATCTACAGCCAGGAGAGAAAAACAGGGGATTCATTTGACTAATTGATCATTCCAGATGACTGGAGCATACTGTCATTTACTGCCACATCCTTGCAAAGTCTGTCTTCGCACCTTGGCTGAGTCTGAGCTCTTCATGTAGGGTTCAGTGCAGTGGGTGATCCCCCCCTGCAGGACCTTCTCAATCCTGGCCACTAGGAAGATCTCTGGATGGGGGCACGTGACTGAGAACACGCCCTGTCTGGGGTACTGGAGAGAACCCACTGGGAGCTCATTGGTCTGCCTCAGGGGACCATCGCCACTGCCATTGATGTGCACGTCTTGTCTGCTACTAGATCCTGATGTCATCAGTCGGACCAAAGGGTGGTTGAGATCCACGTGGAAGTCGGCCGAGATCTTTCTGCTGTTCTGAACGTCGAAGAGGGACAGGACCACGTAGAAAGGCTCCACCTGTGATGGAAGAGAATGAAGGAAAACATTTGTGTGAAGGAAGTTGGAAGATGAGAGACAGAAAGAGTCGAGGAAAGGAAAAAAGGCAGTAACAGCTCGAGAGGAAACCCATCCTTCCTAATGCACTTCTCATTTTCCATCAAGTCAAAATGAACCATTGATGTAATTCATCTTCCCATTCACTCTTTCCACCGTGCATTTCCATTACATAAACTGTGTGTGTGTGTGTGTGTGTGTGTGTGTGTGTGTGTGTGTGTGTGTGTGTGTATTCCGAGTAGCAGAGCTAATAGCTGTGGTTTCCCTGCTGAGTGCAGAAGGAGTCCTCCTCCTACAGAGACAGAGACCTTGGAGAGTGACGGCAGGAAACCAGCCTCAGACTGGTGCTAATGCATGGTGGGAGGCCCAGGCTGGTTGCCATGGTAGCGGCTGTTCCATCGTGCCAACAACACCAATTTTGACAGAGGCCAAGTGGGCCATCTGAACTGTCTGTGATCTTCTTAGCTGATTTAGACCTCGGCCTCATTTGCTAAAGGACATTTCCCGGAATTATCCTGGAAGCGTTTTTTCATACTTGCAAATACATTTGTGCGATCATAGAAGTGTGATTTCTAGGTCAACTGAAAGACAAACTATATTCGACTGCTTGTTTTTCATTGAAACATACATTAGTTGTCGGCCCCTCTTCGTTCTCTGCAACGCAGCCCTGCAGGTTGAAGGACAGGTCGTGACAGCTGACCAGGACTCTCTTCCCGAACTTCTCTTCAAACTGCCGCACGTCTGGCTCAATGCCAGAGAAGTCCAGCTTCTGTAGAGACCAAGAGATGACGTCAAACGGCTTAAACTGGCACAGCAGAAATGCAGAGAAATGCACAGGGCTACGTAGTCAGCGATTATCTTCATCACCTGTGTGTCAGGGTCCAAAGTGAAGAGTTTCAGGCGAGCTTCACTCCTCATTTTGGACTCGATATCTCGGGCAGTCTGGTAAACAAAGCAAAAAGGGTGCTTTAACTTCAACAACAGATTCATATCCACAGAGGAAATGATCATGCTGTCCATATCAGAGCCCTGGTTTGGATTATACAGTATCAAACTGAAAGTAGGAGTGAACAATGTAAGAAGGAAATACAAGGACAGTGTTTATATTCAGTGTGGTCAGTGCACATTCACATCCATCTTTGTAAAGTACAAGTCTGCTGCCATTGTCTTGCGATGCCCTTCTTATCTTCGACAGATTTCTATTTTGTTTTTTAAACTGTAAATGATCATTTATGTACCTCATCTGGACAATGAAAAGTCTCATTCGCAAGAATTTGTAAAAGTCGATGATAAATGACGGAAAATCAAAACAATGAGCCGAAAGACGCTAAAACAGCCGAACTGGGCGACCCCTTTCATATTACACGTGCTCATTTGATCCGTTTTTTTATATAAAAATATTGATTAGTGCAGCTTTAACTCTATATGTTGACTTGGCACAGCAAATCACAAACTACTGCCTTTAAACGTTTTCAGACGGCCCCGCTCCACTCCTGTTTAGCGCCAGCGTCGACCTCATCCGGCCCCTGCATTTGGAGACCATACATATTACACCAGATGTTTGCATTGTTAGCACCAACAGGAAACCTGGTTACAGCTGTTTAGCCATTCCAATCAGCAAAAGCAGAGCAGCTATAGTTCAGACGACTTCCAAGTGAGGTGATATGTCACCTCGACAGTGTGCGGTGATGTAACAGGTTAATACAGATGGAAAAAACAGGCTACCTGAAAGCTGTCTTGAAAGTTTCCAGAGGAGAGTTCGGATTTTCCATGCTCCTCGTCTGTTGGAGATATCAACATGAGCTGTGTTAGCTGAAGCATTTATATAACAACATAATGATGTGTTGTTCTCTGCCACTCTAGGAGGAGGAAAGGAGAATGAAAAGACATTGATAATAAAGTTGTTTATCAGGCATGTATGATTTTCATAAGGAAACATCCGGGAGGGGAATGATTCCATAGGGTACCGGGGAATTGATGAACCCTGCAGGTGCAGCAAACATCAAAAGAAACAAACACTGTGAGGCAGGCAAATAAACACACCCAGAAATAATTAAGTCGCTAAGACAGACAAACAAGATGTCAAAGAAATATCATTTTTAAAAAATAAAAAAAGCACAAAAACGCACCGTCATGCAGGTCTCCGTTCCTCTTCTCCTGCATGGCCTGTTCGAAGCTGCTGTGCAGAATCTTGTTGAGGGTGCTGATCCACTCGTCCATCTCTGCTTCGCTGTCTGCAGCCAGCAGGAACGTGCTCTTATCCTGCATCTTCAGCTCAAAGGCGAAGCGACGCACTTTGCTGTTCTGGAAGAAGACACATGCAAACATTGATTACATACAGTCCATAAGTCCAAACGTTTTTATTACATTCCAGCCTTTTAGAGGCCCATTTTCTACAAGAAGCTTTACCCTAGTGCCTCCCTAGAGACATTTATGGCTTTTAAATTATTAATTTTCTTATCATTTTTGGCTGTCATAAAGCATATGGCATATATTTTGACAAGCGTGTATGTTTTTATTTTGAAAACTGAACCTCAGCTCCTATAGTATTATAGTCTATGAAAATCTAAATCTGAAAAAGAAATTGGTCTCATGATCAGGATTGATTATTATTATTATGGTTGTTTTAGTAAGGGAATATTGTTTTCTGAGGTTTTTTGTTATCTTACACTACAGAAAAAAAACATTTTTGGCCTCCTAGGACATCAGAGCAACTTCTCTAAAGCGAGGCACAGGGGATAAAGAATTCTTTAATTGTTCTGAATTCCTATTGTGGGCAATGGTTTTAAAAGCCCCAGTGCATACGATCCTTTACCTGAACAACCCCCATGCATGAGTCAAGGAAGATAGGTTCCTTTGGGTTCCTTGGAGGTGTTCTCGTCCTTGTAGAAGTTGAGGTTGTAGGATCCGTCTCCCAGCTGGGCCAGATGGAAGTACCTCCTCTTGAAGGACTGGAGGATGAAAACAGAGGACGTTAACGTCCCAAATGGCCTCTTTCTCTCTAAAAATACCACAAGGGTGGAGACGGGGCCTGGGAAAGCTCAACTTATGGGCGACTGTAAACAACGAGCAGAGAGGAAAAGACAAATGGACATTGATAACATGATGTCCTATAATGAGGTTAGGTGTACTTATGACAGATAAGGGAACACGTTTCCAAACTCAATACAACACTTACTAAAAGTTTCCTATATGAAGATGTTTTCCAGAACAACACCATTTTATCAAAAGGGAAGTAGACCTAGTTTCACACACAATGCAGATGCTAAGAAGTCTTCACTGAGGAAAGGTCACTTGATGAGAAGGATAGATGATCGCTAGATGATCAAAAGGAGCAGCGATACGTTCTCCTTGGTGTAAACCTTGCAGATTGTTTTGTATGAGCTCTTGAGGCCGTAATTATGTGAAATTAATGAATATTTATTACAAAGCTTGGTTAGTTTGTTACTTTTAATGCCTTAAAGGGATGTTTTTCAAACCCAACCCTGATGACTTGGGTTATCTTTTCAGACTGTTACGCAACATGTTTTCACAGTCTTAGTAGTACCGAGTAACTTCATGTGTTAAATCAGTTTCGTCACACGGCCTAACAACTGTGTACTCGCATGAGAAGCACTATCGATATCAAATACCCTGCAGTCACCACTAACAACATGAGAAGGGGCTGTGAAAGGCTGCTGAAGCTGTCACCCACCCGCATCGTAACACTGATGGCACTGTTCATGTTGCCTTTGTACAGCCAGCCGTGTTTAGACACTCCTCCCTTCTGAGATCCGAGGGAGGCCGAGTCCTGCAAGAGATATAAAGAGCACACACTACTAATGTGTTCTACCATTAAAGGAAAAATAAACAGATATTAAATTCACGTCTCCTCCGTTAATGGACAAAACGGGGGGAGAGGCCTGCAGTGACTCTCTGTTCAGTCTTTCATTAAGAGCAACATTTAGATCCACACTTGATTTAAGTCAAGGCCTGAAGCGAGTTCATTACTGGGATTATTGTGCCTTTAAAATGCTACAAATGTCAGGAAGATGTGGGCTCCTCTGGGAAACAGCCAGGGGCCGGGAACATGACACTAAACATCCAAAGGTTGGCTTGTAAATAAAGGAGTGAAATTAAATAAATGAAAACAACACTGTGCCATAAATTCAATATAATGTTTGTGCTCTATTGCATTTCCTTTCTAATCAAGTTTCTGTGTGAACAAGGTTTGGTGAGGCGTAGAGAAACGTTTAGCTTATAAACAAAGAGGGGAAATAAAGTTTGGGGTTGGTCGACTCACCTCATCTTTTTCCACGTCTTCATCCACCTCAAACAGGTGAGCCGCCAGTTTCTCAGGTCTCGACACCTTACTGAAAGTATCGAGAGAACATAACTCATTTCCATAAAACTCCTGATTCTCTGGACATCTGGACATGTTTAAGAATGATCACACAACAGCAATAACAGAATTTAAGGGACAGTTCATTTTGTGCAGAAGGATTTTAAAATCTGATTTGTATTTGAGCAAAAAATATCAGGACAGGGGTGATAAAGGTCAAAGTTCTAGGATCGAGGCAGCTGCTTTCTGGACCAAATGAACCCCCCATGTGGTTTAAAGGTAAGAAAGGGATAAGAAATACACGTATGTTTCAGAATCCAAACAGTGAGAATGGATTTTTCTTTCTTTCTTCAGTGCTACTGAGAAACGCTCAGAGATTTACAGGATGTAGCCCAAGTACTGCAGCTGCTTCTCTAAGTGCAGCTCAAACCCCAGACGGACCGTTTGCCTTTCGACCTTTACAAGACCCAGCCTGCTCGGGGGAACTACTAGCATAAACAGTGTCAAGGTCAAGGCCAGGGTTTGTCTAGTTTCTACTCTACAATGTTTAAACATGACACGCAACATCTGTAAAGCACATTCCTGTCCTGAAGGAAAGTGCCTCGACCAAGGACACATACGCTGATGCATTGTGGAATGTCCCTTGAGATTGAATGATATCAATCAGCAGCAGTCCCAGAATAGCTTTGCTTATCCTTGCTAGGAAAACATAGGAAGCCCTCTATTGTTGTTGTGGCGCTCGGAACCTCCAAGACACAGATTTCCGTGTTTCTCGAGTTCTGGCTAAAACATTCACTGGGCTGTAAACACAGGGGCAGTGTCACTGAACAAAATAAGATTTACAAAATCCCATGGAGGGCTTTTGCAGCATTTGCGCCGGACAAAGCAGACTGTTAGCAGAGCAGCACATGCATTCATGGATATAAAGCTATGGAGAAAACAACAAACACGTTCTAAATTAACCCTTTGTGCAATTGACTATCATGCAAATGTGCTTATCTGTCAAACAATAGCAGTGTGCTTAATGTTAGAGCTTTGTAGGAAGTAAAGAAGCTTTTATTTTAGAGCTAGTATGGGTCAAGAATTTAAAAACATACATTTCCCATAATGCAACTCCACATCCCCAGTTTGTAACAGTCTTTCTGTTAAAAAGGCTGAACCTGCAGCACACACACACACACACACACACACACACACACACACACACACACACACACACACACACACACACACACACACACACACACACACACTCACTTTGGGAGCTGGCGGAAGTCTCCAGAATACTCCTCGTACTTGTAATTGACCACATGCCAGTCGGACTTGTAGGTTTTGATGCACTGCAGAGACGGAGAGTAAAGACATATTAAGTTGTACATTTGTAGTAAGAATGGACTCAGATGGACTGTTGCTTTGAAAGCACACTTGTAGACTTGAAGGAGCTTAATCAGATGCAAGTGAGACATACTGAGACCACTAAAATGCATTACATCCAGCTAAAGGTCAGTGTAAATAATAAATGTT
Organism: Cottoperca gobio; assembly: GCF_900634415.1. Lineage (NCBI taxonomy): Eukaryota > Metazoa > Chordata > Actinopteri > Perciformes > Bovichtidae > Cottoperca > Cottoperca gobio. The sequence goes on along the minus strand of NC_041356.1, from coordinate 3,274,588 downwards.
TCAAGGATAGGACGTGAAAAATCACAACAAATAGTGACAAAGCAATAAGCTCACAGGTGAAATGGAGATTAAGTAAGCTAAGTAAGTGATTTACTGTCCCCTACGAAACAAGCACACCCAGGATTTTTTCACTAAAGTGAGGGAACTTGCAGCCCAGGATCTACGTTAAATAAATCACTGTTTCACAAAGTGGTATAAATATTTTCTTATGTTATGTCTTTATGCCTGCATGATGGATGTCTCACTACAAATGATTATATTAGAAGTTCCTCAACAGAAAGGTAATAATAATCAATGAAAATAGGAATCAAACTTCAACCAGATCAAGCAAAAAGCCCTTAGAAAGAGCGTTCGGGGGGGGGGGGGGGGGGTAACAGACAAACTATGCTTACTCTATAGTCTATTTAAAGATCAGGTTGCCACTTTACTCCTGCTTCGGGCCCCCAAAACTCCAGGGCCAGCCCTGCTGACCAGCGCATGTCGAGATCACCTCACCTTCCCTAGAGAACCATCCCGTCCGGATGGGACTTTCCTGTTTTCTTTTGCAATTCAGACCCGTGCAATGAGATGTTGTAACATAATAATTATTCTCATTTTTATAACAAACTTCTCTGGAAGTTTGCAGTCAACATGTTTTTGAGGGATTGTGTTTTTCAATTCTTTTATTTATTCCTAAAGCCACCTACTGTTTATATTTTGACACCACCACACACAAAAACAAGCCCCTGTGGCATCACATGGTCCGTGATATCTATTACCTCTGCCAAGGAGGGTGGAAAAACTACTGGTCCCATTTTCATAAAACTTGGTGGAAGGTCATAGCATGGGCCAGGGAAGAAAGTGTTGACACATACTTCAAGGCTCACCTGATCCCACTGCTCTTTGTTGCACTAAGAGAAACACTGAGCAAGAGGCCTACAACACATCATCTTTGTAGCGTCCATGTTGTTTCCACATTACGACTTTAAGCTCATGAACACACCCAAGTCGGAAGAACGGCTTCCCAACTCGGGAAAGACCATCCGAGGTCTGTGCTCTCCGGGTGACATTCTAGTCCAATGTGTGTTCATTAATTCTGCAAATTATTTCAAATACACATGTTGACTGAGGCAAGGGGTCACTAAAAAGTGGAAAAATAAATTCAGAGAACAGCACATCTGTATGAGGCCTCACAGCGACTCCAGATGTAGTTATGATGTAACTCCTGGCTGCAGCCATGGGGGACTATCCCCTATCAGGCTCTATCAGGCGGCACCCCAACCGACCCCAGCACACTGAAACAACATGACGTGAACCACCACTGAACTGTGGACTCCATCTGTGGCCGATCCTCCGCACTCACAAGACACGTGAGGGCGGAGGACATAAATTGAAGTTCGTTTAAAGGCTAACAGCAACATTTCAGTGCATCAGTTTTATCTTGTCTCTAAATCATGCGAACACTTTTCTATTTCGCTAGCTTCCTCTGAAATCTAATCCGCTCTGCTTAATCCATACACCATAAACAAATCAGGATTCATGTCTGAACTTATGAGCTCCAGTATCTGATGGGTCTCCGGGCTGTGAGAGCCAGTGGCATTATCTGGACAGAGGTGAAGCACCTGTGTTTGGGTGAAAGGAGAGAAAACATGGCTGTGCTCCAAACCAAAGGATAGAGCAGGGCTTCAGTCACGACAGAGAGGGTTGAGGCTTTGGCCGAGACCGAGGGATAAAGAATGGACAAAGCAGGCTTACGTCCAGGTATGTATTAGTTTTACCTCTTGGACAAACAGCGAGTTAGCTTCTTTCTCGGCAGTCTCTGGCACGGTGGAGAACAGAGTCCTGCCCTGGCGCCTCAGGGTGGAGATCTGAGGAGAGAAAGGGAAGGCAGGCATGAAAACAGACCGACACAAGACACTGGCACAACATCCATCCTGATGCGGTTTTTATACGACAGGGTCAATTAATTTCCCGCTTTGGGTGTATGTTTGGTGTTGTTTTTACTGCTCCTCATGATTATGTGAATTCTATTTGTACTTTTCTTCAAAGGACGGCGACAGACCAGCCTCCTGAAGCTGGTGGAGCTCAGTGATCTGCTCAACACTTCAGCAGAGGGTTGCTACTTGCTATGCCTCTCTGATCCCTTCTCATTTATCCAGATGGTCAAATCATATCAGATTGTTGTTGCTCTGATTGCAAAAGCTCACATTTAAAGGAATAGTTTGACATTTTGGGAAATCTGCTTTATTGCTGAGAGTTAACAACAAAAGGATGTAAAACCCTGTCAAAAATACCTACGTACATGAGGACTAGGCCTTAGATGAGAAGATAATTACCTCATATCTGTCAGCTAAATATGACGCTAGCAAGTTAGCTTAGCTTAGCATGCAGGTTTTCCACTCATTGTCATATTCAAGGATAATAAATCTTGTCTAATCATGTTATTGCTCATCAACTTTAACTATTCTTTCAAACAAAGTTGAGATTAAAGGAGATGTTACTTTTGTTTCTTGAGTTGCTCAAAGGAAAAACAAAACCATTACCGGAGAGAATGTTCTGCAGCCTTTATTTTCCCAGTCCTAATTATTCATCCTGCTGGCCTTATTAGACAGATACAGCCAGAGAGAGGAGAGCGAAGATACATAACTGAGGAGCAAAAGGCGCCTCGGGCGTCAAAACTGTTGGGCTGGCTAGCCTTGCTCCCACTTCTGCTTTTCTCCTCAACCCACAGAGTTGAGTAGGAACCAGTGGCACAATGACCTAGTTTGGTCATACGTCTCCTATTCTTACACTGGCAGGCATATACAGTTATTGAGCCTCTGCCCTCCTTTGTCCCGTTCACTTGTGCAATAGCCATCAAAGACTTGTCAGTAGCCAAAAGAGAGCTAAGTTAATTTAGTGCAGAGATATGTCAAAACATCTGCAGGGAGGAAAATAATGCTCACTCAGGCCGACAACGCAGGGGTTTGGCTACAGAAGCTATTTGCATTTGCAGTAACTGCATTTTTATGCTTTTGTTGTTGCTGTATCAAAGCAACAAAAGAAACTACCACATTAAAAGAATAATTTGACATTTATTTGCTTTCTTACCGTGAGATAGGTGATAAAAATTAATACAACTCTCCTATCTGTCTGATAAATATAAAGCTGGAGCTAGCAGGTTAGCTTAGCTTAGCTTAGCATAAAGACTGGGAGCAGGGGTGAATCAGCTAGCCTGGCTCTGTGTCTTGCTTGTTTAATCCATACAAAAGCCTAAATGTAAACGCAACATGGATTAAAGGAGACATAACAGGGTTTATTTTATACATTTGTATAGATCCAGGCGAGCTGTTTCCTCCTGCCTCCAGAACAACCTCGGCTGGTTGCTCCTGGCTCCAACATCACAGTCAGTGTACAGACTCGAGGCAAGAAAAAGGATGAGTGGGGGCTAAGGGGCTGCATTTGGTGATCATAAAAACTCAAGGGTGAGTAGATAATGGCTCATTTTTAATTTTGGGGTGAATGACCAATTAGCATACTGCAGTATAGCACAGTATGACACTTCAGTTGTACTCACACGAGGGTAATAGCCTATCTCCCAGTATGTACTTTTTCCAATTCACTGAAAACAAACCATTGAACACACACACAGCCCGTCTGTTTGATCAGTCACTCAGGGGAGACTTTGACCAAAGCTCCGCCCTGTCGATCAACTGTCAGCGAGAACTGCTGGCTGCCAATTAACAGCATTCCTTTCCCAGTCATTAAACCAGGGCTTTGATGGCTTCCACTGGGCCAGAGGAGCGTGTTCCCACAGGCAGTGACACTGCAGGGCAGAAAGGGTGATGCCAGGCAGGAGTTACATTCTCTAGCATGGATATCCGGGCAAAGCGTTCAGGGACGGGAGAAGAGGAGTGAAAGATGAAAGTGTAATTCTTACTTGACCACTTTCTAGTTTTTGTAACACTATACAATGCAACCAACCAGAGGGTGCACATATACACACACTGCCCTAAGCTCTATGTGGCATATGTGTAGAGTAGATGAAGAACAAACAAGAACAAAAGGCCACAAGCTTTGATGCTCGTAGTACTACCGTGTGACATGGCCATAGTTTAAGTGCATTGTTTACAAATGATATTACTTTTCTCATATACCTCCTAGTTACACATACAGTCCCCCACACACATGCATATCTTCAGAGTGACGGGGGATGAGTGGTAGTAAAGGAACCGTGTAGGTTTCAGTTTGTGTATGAATTAAAGCTGCAGCTGCTCAGTAAAGTGTCCTGCTTCCTAACTGCTGGGTGAAGTGACGGGGGTTAGGCTTTGAGTTATCTAAATATTTGTAGAGCCTCAGTGTGATGTGTAACAATACTGTGACTGACTGAGATCAGTAGGATTCATATTTATTCTTCTAATTATTAATGTTCACACCAGGTCTGTTGTTCTGCAGTGCTGAAGTCATGCTGATTATATTACATGTTTACAAGGCTTGAAGTTACAAGTTAGAATATTCTGTTGATGAAGGTTTTTACAATTCAATAGCTAAATGAAGATATGTTATTCATAGTCATATTATCTCATTTCATCGTAGCATGTAGGCCTGGACACAGGAAATATGTTGGACATACTATAGAACGAAGTATTGTTTGTGTATAGTGAATAACACAGAAGAAAGGGAACTTAACTGAATTGCAATATTGGTAAAAAGATTTAAAAAATAAATTGCAAATAGATTATTTTCCCGTATCTTTCAGCCCTGTTATATTCTGTTATGAATTAAAATCTTAAATATTGACCACATTCAGTCTAATAGGATGTCTCCTGTTGATACAAACCTTGACACTTGACCTCCTTTCCACATTGAGGCTCCCTCTTGCATGCCCAGTTACTGTGTGTATCTATGTGTGTGTATCTACGTGTGTGTATCTATGCAGCACGTGCACATGCTAGACCCATATGTCTGGCTGGCTCCCCCCTTCTCCTCTCTAAGCCCAGTGATGTAAAACATATGGCAGGTTAGACAGATGGACCGATTGGGTCGGGTCGGACCATACACACACACACACACACACACACACACACACACACACACACACACAAAGGGCAGTTACTAATGGCTGTGCTCTGCAGACGGCCCTGTAATGAAAGCCACACATCATCTCCAGATTGTGAAATAGTCTAGAAGCAGACTGCACGTTGATTTCCCACCACATATTCTGTTATTGCTCCTTTTGCCTTAATTTAACTGTTGCAGTATTATTGTCTATATGACAATTACTGAAATTGGAGGATCTTAGAAACCTAAGTGTAATCTCTATAAAGGCTCTGTGATTTCCTAAAACTGCCCGTCACTGTAGTTTTAAGCAAATGTAACTCAAACAGGAGGAAATAATGGATTTGTTGGGGACTATTTTCAGCAGCGGATTAATCCACATTTGGCGCTATAGTAGGTATTTGTGGCAGCAGGACGGTGCATGTGGGGTTGATTCAAAATAAACTACAGTGCGTGTGTTCATGGTAATGCAGTGCAACAGTGTGGCTCACTGATGTGTTTATAACAATGGAGTCATATGGCACAAAGGAAGAAAATGTACGCGTTAGTAGATACATACATTGGCTTGGCCCTGAAAACGGGATTTGCTGACAAGACAAATATTGAATAGGACCAGACTTATCCTTTACAGTCTGATTACTGGCAATGTTTTTCAGGAGACTTGAGGAATAACAAAGATTTCAGCATGAGTCTGTCCCTGTTTTCTCTTTCTCTCTCAAACTGGGAGTGGACCCCGCTGAGACTCATCGCAGCGCTGCGGTGATGTAATGTTGACACAGTCTTTGAGCTCCTCCGAACACAAGCAGCAGATCTATGTAGCATGTAAATGTTTATAAGAGCGCGAGCCAGCGATTACACGCGGTACATGTGGAAGTCAAATTCATAGTTCAACACCAAGTAATGTCATACTTAGTTCACTTAGCGTACTTTGCACGCTGATTGTGAAGCGCAGTGAAGGAACTTAGACAACATCAAGGTTTAAAAGACTTTTAAAACATTATCTAAATCCATTGCTTCTTAAGTTCTACTAGTTTCAGGCTCGTGATAGAAACCTTTAAAACTTAAGAAACATCTTCGCTATTAAAAACTTCAGCGATGTGCAAATCAGTTACACACCCTGGTTCACACAGCGACAGTCATCCATAGTCATCCATATCAACACTTTCGCCAGGATCTTTCTTCTAATTGACTTTGTTTTCTATTTATTTAGATTTTTTGAAGGTGAATTTTTTCTTTTTAGTTTTTAGGATCATACATTTGTTGTTATATTACTCATTTTGGCAGCAAGAGGCATGAGTGCACCACTTCCTCGTGTTCTAAATAGGACTAAAAGCATTCGTGTTTTCTTCCAGGTGAAATGTCATTTCTCCATGCACACTAATCGGAACAAACTGTATAATGCAAGTTATTTAATTAGTTTCATGTCTTTCTTTTGGCAAGAAATGCTTGTGGTTCTATTTAGAACAAGGGGTTCAGCTTCTTGTGGTCGAAATGAGTATTACAACAACAAACACAAACCTTTTTATTTCCACCTGTTTAAGAGATGGAGAAAAAAAAAAGAAGCATAAAAAGAATATCCTGGCAAAACGTTGTTTCCATCTGTTCTTAAAGTCATAAACACAATTGAGAAAACACTTTAGATCAGATTTAGGAAATGGATCACCACATTATTTTCCTCTCAGGGCTTCCGTAATATTCCTCAGCACATCTTCCTTTAACCGTTCCCAGCATTCAAACGTTCAACTTTACTAACAAATGCGCTGTCAAACAGGATATCAGAGAACTCCAGGAGTTCTTTTGTGATTAAGTGTTACTTACTTTTATCTCAACATGCCTCACCCACTTCTGCCTAAATGATTTAGAACATGGCATCATTTCCTACAGCTAAACAGCTTTCAAACTTCACTGTGGACTGCCTTAATCAACACCAGATCCAGGTCACTGCTCTACGACCGAGTTTGACCCCTGTCAGGGGAAACTAAAACGTACCTCCAGGGCTCAATAAATTACTCTCTCCACATCTTACCTGGAAGTCGTCCGTGGGGAACTGCAGCATGTCCCGCAGCACATCACTGATGATCTGGGTCTTCCTCTGCAGAAGCACATTCTCATAGTCCAGAGGCTCTATGATCTTCGGCTTTACCTAAAACAAATAATCAGATTACAGCAGTGGATCAGCAGGTGTCAACATGTCCGGTTGTCTCTGCTTCTCTAGAATTATTTGTCTTTTAGTGAATTTTCATCCTTTCACGAATAATCACTGTACAGTAAATGAGGATATCAGTGTTTGGGATGAGTTACAAATCGTGGGTATTCACACTGTCTGGACAACAAGTTGCTATTGTCTTTTCCCAGAGTTACTGACAGCTACCGCAGCAGGAGTTGGCACAGAGACAGAGATGAATGTGGGTGAACAGAAGAGGAGATGCAAGATGAGCGAGAGTCTGTGTGTGCCATTGTACCAGTCACTGTGTCATGCGCTCACGTTCAAACCTTGAACTGGAGAAGTAAAAAAGTGGTCATTGCATTACCTCCTCGTACTAATGCCCACTGCAGCTAGATATACCGTCCAAACATTCATTTCATTCCATAGTTAATCCTTATGCTACATTATAACAAAGATGGCTTTGTGAACATTGATTCCTGGAAGTAGGTAAGATGGTTGAGCGTGGTTCATGATCTAGCAGAGATTAAACTCCCTCATTCCACAGAAAGGACCCAAGGGATGTTCGCATATGACGCACACATGTGGTCGTGTCTGCATATTAAGATTTGATCTACTGTATTTAAAGACATATTTTAGTTTTTAAGTACTGCACAATCATTTCTAATGTATACATGTAGATTAGATTATTTTACAAATACATTTTCAGGTTTAGAAAAGGACAGTGTGCAAAAGATGAACTCAGCAATGTTAATTATTTCCTCCCTTCTATTTGTGATTTATGAATAGAAATGAGGACACTGATAGTGCTCTGTGAGGCTGCAGTTTGTACTGTGAGCTTTAATCCCATTAACTGTATAAATAGAAGTAGACGTAGTCCAGTGACGTCATCTATTGGCTTCTGGACTACCATTTTCAAGCCTCGAGTTTGGCATTTTGGTCGTCGCCATTCCTGATTTTTTGGAACCAGAAGTAACAATATTTGCACGAGAGGGTGGAGCACAACCGAACGCTGACCAAGACATTTCTAGGCAACCAAAAATGTAACAATTAACTTTGTCGTTCTAACACGGACAACACTGTCAATCACAAGGTAGCCCCGCCCTAAAGTATGCCCTACTCTATCGTCTACTTTACTCTAAATGGGAACATCATTTACCAAATGAACATCCTGCTCTATTGAAGAAGACTTCCGATTGTGCCCAAAGCATGCTAACATTCCCACAATGCTAACATGCTAATGCTCATGTCCACCATCTGAGTTTAGAGTGCTAGTATGCTAACATTTGCTAATTAGCACTAAACACAAAGTAGAGCTGAGACTGACGGGGATATCTTCAGTTTTGTTTGTACCAAATTTCATGGCAACACCATCCAACAGTTTGAGAGGTTTCATATTGGTGTGGATCAAAGGAGTTGACTGACCAACTCACCCTAGACTCTCTAAAATGAGTTTGCTGACTGACACACCATTACAGGATGTATTTCAAAGTTAAAATTCATTAGTTACATCTGGAGAGCAAAGTTCCCTTCACTGACAAACCAGCCACTAGACGAATGTTACCAAAAGTGATCATCTTTCAGTACGTTTCTAACCTTCCTGTGGCTGCTAGGCGTGGATGAGATCCATATTATTTGGATTAGCCTATTGGTCTGGATCCAATGAACACATAACAAACTGAGGCCAATTAAACAGTCGTCTGACCGTACATCCTGATTCGTCCAACCAATCCTCCTGATGATGTAATGAAAATATCCCTCCGTATCTCTCAGCCCTTCGGATGTAAAAGATCAACTGATAAGCAGAGAATCGTTGGTCCTGATTTCCAATTGGATAATTGCCATTCAGACCAAATATAACAACAAGCAGCTGTAAACTGTCTCAGTAATTATCTCACATGAATACATTAGAAACACAGATGTGTGAACAACTTTAACTTAAAGGCTGTTATTATTATTGATCAGTAAAGTGTCAAAATCTTTTCGAAACACCAGTCCAACTATGGAAATCTCTCCATCTGGCCAAAGGCTAATAAAAACAGTATTTGTTGCTTTTCACAGAGTTCTTTAAGAGACGAGTGAACCTGCATCTTTATCATTGCACCAACTCTGCAGCCAACTTGCCTGACTCTGACGAACTCTCACACAAAGAGAGCAACAAGTGCTCCATTTCCTAAAAGATCCACATTTAACCCCCCGGGGAGGTGTACCCTGAAGCTGCTATTTCCCATTTCCGTCTCACCCTTTAAAAAAATCTTCAAAGCTGCTCTTGAGACGGAATCTAAGAGATAAAAAAAACTTCTTTAAACAATCAGATCACATCGGTTCCATTTCAAACTACCAGAATGAGAGAGGATTTGAAATGTGATATACTACGTAAAAGATGGCACAGTGCCCACTTACCGCTACCACCTGTGACCCAGCCTCCACCTCTGCCTCAATCTCAGCCAGGCTCTTGTACTGCTGTGGAGACTCTATCACCATCTCCCTTTTGGGGGCTTTGCCAGCCCGGCCCTGCATGGTGGTCAATCCTGCCTGCTTGTAAACAGGTGTGAGACTCACTGCACACACACTGCCATGGCACAAAGTTGCCCGCTTTGTGTGAAGGTAGAGAGAGCTTTGTCGACTTCCAGTGAGAGTCCCTCTGTACTCAATCACAATGGCCCAGCCTCCCTCTCTCCTGCTCTGTCTCTCATCAGAAGGGTAGGGCCCCTCCCACCCTCACAGCTGTGCAGCTGCGAGAGTGTGTGTGGATAGGAGTGTGTGTTCGTATGTACAGTATGTGATTTGTGTGAGGAGGCGGGAAGGAGAAATGGACCACTCCCCCATTGAAAAAACTTAGAAGAGGCCCAGAGTTAGTGTTGACATGTGCCTGCTCCACCTGTGTGTGTGTGTGTGTGTGTGTGTGTGTGTGTGTGTGTGTGTGTGTACTGACCAGTAGACACAAGAGAAGAGAAGTAATAATCACTAATAATCAGGGAGAGCCTCAATGCTCTGTTTCTTTCATTATAAAGAATGCCATTGGGCCCGAAAACCCATTTTCCCCATATACTTACATTGGGAAAGAGACTTCTGTAAATTAACTTCCAACATAAATAGACCCTGATTTAAATAATTAGGTCCTTAAGGTTGCCAAGACCAAGCAGCTGGCAGACGGGGTTAAAGGTAACTCTAGTGCGCTTGCTCTATAGGCCCATAGATGTGGACGATCCTAGAAATGTAATACCCGGCAGTCAAACTTTTTTGGCTTCATGCGCCACTGAGCAACTTTCATAGGACTGAACGAGGGCCCGCCTCCAAAGCTGCATCCAGTTCTCTTTATACGTCCATGGTGACGGCCATGCTCGTGATCTTAGGCTAGCAGCTCTCTGCCAATGAATTTGCAGTGGTAGAGTCTCAGTCCTGAAGTACTTTGTGTGTGTAAGACCCGTTAGCTCAGCTGGAATTCCTCATGCAAACAAAGTTGCCAAAAAGGAAAAAGAAAATCCACATGTCATTGGTTGAATTTATGAAGTTTTCCAGATAATTCCTTAGTGTTGAAACTTCAATAGCATTTACCTCCGGCAAGGAAGTTCTGATTTCAGTTTGGTTTGTTTGTCTGTCAGCAGGATTATGGAAGAACTACTGGCCACATTTCCATGAGACTTGGTGGAAGGGTGCAGCTTGGGCCAAGGAATAACCCATTACATGTTGGAGCTGATCCAAATCACAGGGCGGATACACGCATTACTTCCCACTTGGGCCTTGGTCGAGTGCCCTTCTAGTTGTTTATGATCTGATGATATAACAGGACATAAAGATGCTCTAGGTTCTTCTCTAACATCGATTTTGTGTCAGGCGGATCCAACGTTGGATTGAAAAACTGCTTGACTGTTGAAATGACTAAATATAACTGTCACATGCACCAGCAACAGTGTTTAGACACTCAATCTGTGTTGAGAAAGCTCTACTCCCCATTGATATTTTGTTCTGCTTTGAACTGTTGCTACGCCGTATCCGCTGCAGCGGGCACTCACAGCAGGGTCAAACACTCTTCCCTCTTATCCGGCTCTGAGACGCAACACACACACACACACACACACACACACACACACACACTCTCCTGCTGCTTCAGGAACAGTTTGAGTTGCCCGTTGTTTCTCCATCCAGTCAGCGTTCTCTCTGAGGAGAATCCTTTAATCTTTAAGCAACCGAGGCGCCTCGGCTCAGCTGTTTTCTATCGGAGCGAGTGTTTCAGAATGATGACATTTAAAGTTTTCGATGAGGAATTACTGTGGGTAAATGTATGCAAATCCTGACTTTTTTTTCCCTCTCTTATGCTGCGTTAGACACAACTCCCAAACCACACGGCTGTTTACAAGCCACTGAATCTTTCTGACAAAACAAGCATGTTTAATAACTCAGCCAATCATCTCCATGGGAAGAGAAGTTGGGGCTCTGTGAACACGCGGAGTGAGAGGGGGAGAGGCGGGATGTCAGAGAGAGGGGATGACATTCGCCGGGTCAGGATGACTTCAAAGGCCGCCGTCTCTCTCTGGTGCAGCTTCAGCGCCATCGCTCCTAACAAAATGTAGCACAAAGGCGGGCAAGGGTGTGTGTGCAAGTGTGTGAGTTTCACTTTTTGTACAGCAGGGCTCTCTGATGTGTGAGGCACTGTGCATAATTTGCATAACTTGTTTTAACTGTACTCGCTTCAAAGGGACTCGCTGAAATGTACCATTCAGAGAAATAACTTCTTTTAAAAATACAGGAAGCTGCACACGGGCTGTAAAATGAATTTGCTCAACTTGGTGCGGTGAGATGGAGAAAGCTTTATGAGCCACAAGAGCAACCATCATGAATGGGGCAGCATTAGTGGCGAGTGCAGGCCTGCCATTTGCCCACGACGATAGTAACAACTAACACAAGTTCACCTAGCCACTTAATTAAGAACAAACAAATCTAATCGATCACTTAATAAATAAAAGGCTGACCATAAGGGATGCTGAAAACAGGAACAGTAAAACCCAAACATACAACAAGCCACTGGCCACTAAACTAAGATTCAAGAGCTTCATGTCTACCTACTTTCTTTTCTCTATTCACGCTGTAAATCTTAGAATTTGTGAGCTACAACTCAATTGTTTTGCTACAAAATACTTGGATTCTAATGCGCACACTGGTTGGTAGAAAGGTATGTTTCCTTTGAGCCTTATCACTTTCAATAGTGTTGGAAAAGGCTGAGGGATTGAAGTACAAGAGGAAACTCAGTGTGTGTTCTAAAGGATATTTGGGGGTGAAGTAAAGCAAATGTAATGCAGCTCTCTGGCTTCACTTTCCTCTGGCTTCAGTCTGTAAAGGACTGCTGACTGTACTGCGTCCCTGCAGTCCTGCCGAGTCCTCAGTGACAGCGTCACCAGCTCAGCGTGATAATCAGCCTCTTGTCAAAGACCCCGGCTGCACTGAGGTCATCCCGCTTCATTCACCCACATCTCTGGAGCGCTCTCATGCCATCACGCTTCCTGGAGCTATCGCTGGTGCAATGCCAGCAATACCAAGAGGGTGTGCGAGCTTGTGGTTCAATGTGTGTATGACGGGAGTGCAAATGAGTTTACTCGACCATCTGCGTAAGAGCGTGACATAAAATACAAAAAAACGTCTGAGAAAGAGTGAAGGAGGAGATGAAGTCCATTTGTTTTTACACAGCTTGAACCCATTAGCACATGTGAGCCTCCCACACCCTTCCCAAGAGGCATGAACACACACACACGCACACACACACACACACAGACGTAGAGCGTCACACAAGTCTGTGGAGAATTGCATAGGGGCAGGTTGACGTAATGTTTGGGAGCCGACCATTACTACAGGCACCCTGGAGAGAGAGAGTGTGAGGGTGTTGCCCGAAAAGAAATGAAACTTCCCATTTAGACACACACACACACACACACACACACACACACACACACACACACACACACACACACACACACACACACACACACACACACACACACACACACACTTGTCTATCGTACAAAGAAATTGTCTTTTAATTTAAAGAAGCAAAGAGCAGCTGTGTCTTGTGGTCAACAACATTATATTACTGTGGCTCCAGGTAGTGAAGGAGGAACATGTGGGACAAGTTAAATATGATACGAGAGAGGGGAGTTCCTCTCTATGATGTCAGAGCTCTCGGAGGTGCAAAAGCTCGGCTCAAGACTGTGCAGCAACTGAAGCGCAGAAAGTCCCTGCAGGGGATTAGTGCATAGGAACAAAATGTAGATTCATTCAGGCTGCTGTCTGTTTTACAAAATGATGATCCATAGTTGGAACTGGACCAGAATGCTGGAAGCTGGTCTCAATGACTACCTTTACATGCACATATAATAATATTCTCCTTTGGCTATTCGGACTACGCGTCTCAAATCGGGGGGTTTACTGCAGTTTGTGCGCAAACATCGTAAAAGCCTATAAAGACCATATAAAGTGCACGGTGTGGAAACGTTGCTGGATTAACCCGTCTTCTTGTTGAGTAATGTTATGGACGTTGGCAGGATAGGAAGTGTGCAACGGTCGAGTCGTTTTCTTTTGTATCTTCGCTGCCATCTTGACTTTAAGGGAGGGGAAAGGGAGACACCCCTGGGGGAGAGCTGCACTCTACTGAGTGCACTTTCAAAGTTTTGATACAGTATTTAAATTCTTAAGGCAGCACAAATGTGAGTCCAAAGGCAACGCTTCCTGCGTTTTCCAGCGGAGCTATAATTTGGAGATTGGAATAGAACGATATTCCGCTGCTACTGTAGATGTAATTGTTGTTTTTAAGGAAATGGTTAGGGGAGGCCAACCACAGCCTAATGGTAACGGAAACACTGCATCCAAAAGTGATAATGGTTTATAGTGAGTGTCCTTGACTCAGTGTGCACTAGCAATCCTACTTAACCCCCTCCCTATTGATTATACAATTAATCTATTTGATTTAACACAGGGCAGGCTGCGGGCTAATGGAGCTAACTTGAGGGAAGTAGCTTAAAGTAGCAGTGCATAAATCCAAGTGGAAGACAACATGGCTACACGCGGAGGAGAAAAAGAATCTAGACATAAATAATTTCCTTGTAAAGTTCACTTTTGATGTGCAGCACCAGTAGTTGTGTGATCCGAGGCACTGGAAGATATATTTGACTCTTAGGTCTAGTTCCTCAGGGGAGTCTATTAGGAAGATTATTAGCCAGAATTCTGCTGATCTGTGCAGTAACTCATGTTTAATCCGACAACTCAACGCTCGATCTGTAAATTATTGATTTCTTACCTCAAGAAAGACGTGATGCTTTATGTGTTATATACAGAAAGGAAACTACTGTAACTCTTGCTAGTGCAGTTACAGATTCTCACTCATTTTTACAACTGGAAAATGAAACGTCTTGTCTGGTTGTAAAAAAAAGAGTGAAAAATGACTGGAAATGATCCACATACACGACAGCAAAGAGGTAAACGTGGGTTTACCAGAGCAGTGGTGGGAATCAAGAGTTGAGATCCCCTCAGACTCAGTGCTTCCTCTTCCTCCTCCAGAGCCCCCAGCTCCACCGCCCCCTTGATGTAGCCACAGTTCCTCTCAAGGATAGAGCGCAGCCCCTCCAACAGAACCACGCTGGTGGTGCATCCCATGGTGCCGCCAAACACTCGCCACCACCATGCAGGGAAAAAAATGAGCCTAAATTCCTAAACTACTCCCCTTAATTCCCCGGATGATGCTGCAGTCCAACTTGATCTCTCAACCTTGACCTCTTCCACATGTAGAAAAAGTAACAGGTGAAAGTCACTCAGGTAGCAGTTTCCTCGCTAACAGCCGAGCAGGATTCCCAATCATTTCCGCTTGAAAACACATCTGCTATCTTCCAATACGCAAACCTCAGCACAAGGGAGTGGTATCCTCCTGTGTGCAGCTCAGCAGGGATGGAGAGGTGAGTGCGCGGAGGAGAGAAGCTGCTCGTTCACTCGGAGCAGGGCGTAGACTCTCAGACTCCTCTTCCTTCCTCCTTCTGCTCGGGGATGAGGATGCTCAGACGCTCTCGCTTCGCTCTCTCCCTCTCACTCGCTCTTCTTGCTTTCTCTCCCTCTTTTCTCAACCTTGCCATCTCTCTCCATCACGCACTCATGCCTGTCACTTTCACTTCTTCTCTCCTCCCAGCGGGCTCTCCTTCCTCGCTCACTCTATCGCAGCTTCGTCATTTCTCTGACTCTGCATGCTTTGTCAACAGTAAAAGCAGCCTGTTACCAACAAAGACACACACACACACACACAGTTTTACTCTCTTTCTCTCTGCCTCTTTCCCTCCTTCCTCTCTCTCCCAGCGACTATGAAATTGCAAGCGATGTAGTCATCTTTCTGATGTCATGTACATGCCCTCAAAGACATAAAAAGGAATGATTTAACTTCTCTTGACCCGCGTTGCCAGGCCCACAGACATTAACACTTGGTCGGACTGATCCATCCAGCATGATGCGTCATAGGACAGCCAGGACAAACCTGGCAACCCTCTGCAAATCATCCTCTAATTAGCATCACAGCATCCTCACAGCCTCTCTCCAGAAGCAAGGGTGTCCGCTGAAGGATACAGGCTTCTTTATGTAAGGCGAATTTAAATGCACATACAAACATTCCTCAGAATTGACTTCAGCTTCTCTCCGGCAGCTGGTGTAAATATTTCATCAGATACGTTCACCTACTTTTAGGTGGATGATGCAGCAAAATTGGTTAGAAGGAAAATCATATGAAAAAGCACGAGAGAGCACAAAGTAGTGGACAATGAGATAAAAGTATGTGTGCTCGAAGCGGACATTTTGCCTTGGAAACATTTGACACTGATGAAATACTAATGATGAAAAGATCATGCATTACTTTTACTAAATATAATTGTTATTAAAAGGCTCTCTTTCTGTCATCTTGGCTCGAGCTGAACTGAACATACCACAGTCCGCCTCACCGGGACAAATTCATCAATGGGAAACACTGAGGAGCTGTAAAGCAAAGGGGTGCGCTTGATTTATAGCACAAGACAAAACAACTGAAAGAGTGAAAGTCAAAATACAGATAGCGGTTGATGGGGGTGCTGAAAGAAGTTCAAGTTTCAGTGACGACTGATCTTCATGTATGTATGTGGTGGAGTGCTCCTTTAAAGTTGTTCTTTTATTGCAGCGGTTTGTGGCTCATTTAAAAAGCTTCAACAGCATTCTTTGAACAATGTCATTACATTAGGATACCTCAGAGTTTGCATTAATCTAATGAAAACCAAACTGCAGCCCATAATGCAACTGATGAGCTTTTCTCACTCACATCAGCAAACTGGGGAGACGACAGATTGCAGTGGACGACAACATGATTTCATCAGAATCCACGAAAGACAGTTGTAAACAGTGTGCAGTAAATATAATGCTCTTCTCAGATGCTCATCTTCTAATCCACAAAACAGTCCCGTACATCCCTCCCTGATCATGACTTTACTCCATAAACTTTATGTTTTTATGTGGATTTTCAATGTAGTGAACCCTTAACAGCAGCACACTGTATTTTATGCAAATATGAAAGATTAAGGTTGGTCTCCTGGCAACAAGACACTGTTATTTTAGAGAAAATGTAGAAACGAATGAGGGATATTTTTTGGTTGAGAGCCAGCACTCATGCCAATACACCAACGTCAATGCACAAGCTGCATAAAGCCAATAAATCAAACCTTGTGTACAGATTTATAGGGTGAACGACTAAATGATCCAATGACTAATGAATGTGTCACTTTCGACTTTCTGACACAGTAATACAAAGGCACACACAAGAGCTTCTTCTCCACTGGTCTAAGAAAGCACGAGGCTGTGTCTTTACATGTTTGAATGCTTACAGCATGATCATTTCTGCACAGCATCTCTAGATAGAGGAGAGAGGTAGAAGACATGCATCTCTGCTGCCTCCCACAGGCTGCTCCTAACACTGCACCAACACTGAAGCCGAATGACTCACTGTGAAAAGAAAGACTGAAGATGCTCCTTACTTTGTCCTTTCTGATAGATGTAGGGAAACACTCCCTCCACATCCACATAAATCAAACATTTGCAGGGACACGTAATCACGAAGGCTTTGCCCAAAACCTTCTGTAATGTGGCCAACAGTGCATGCAGAGTGTAGAGTAATGATTCCAAAGACGGGATAGCAGCCAAGTTTCACTGCAGTGGTTTGATGTGAGGCGCATGGCAAAACTATCTGGGGTTTGGTTTGGTTTGAGAGGCCTGAGAGATTTAACTCAGAGTTGTATGTTTTAATGTAGCGTCAGTGGATGCACACGTTTACAGCCATGCTAGCAGCTCTGTGAGGCCGTACTCAGCTAAAAGCTAACATAAACATGCACGCTCACACTGACAATGCACTATGTTAATGTTTAGCAAGTATAATGTTTGGCGTGGTAGCATGCTAACATTAGCTAATTTGCACGAAAAAACAGGAGGAATGTACATATCATCGCATTTGGATATATCTATGGGATAATTAGGCTTTTTAAATGAACATGATGCACAATCGTATATTGCATGAGCCCATTTAGTTAGTTATGGAGTAGTTTTGTACTTGTTTAAGGATTGCGTTCCAAGTCATTCAAAAGTGGCACAGATCATGTTCCCATTGCACTTTTATCTACTTTCTGTGGTTCTCTTCATCTCAGGCAAATGTGTCGATCGTGGCATCAGGGACCTAAATTCAGGCTAATAATAATGATTGTTACCGCAGAATCTGGGTTACACTCGTGTGATTTGGGTATCGAGTGTGTCATGAAAGGCCTGCAGGTAATCCGTCAGACTAGAGGACAGGATCCTTGTGCACAATGAAAAATGGATTTTGGCTGTGTTCAAAACTCTTCATGATTAACAAACCAGTAATGAGATAAACCTGCACTCTGCTGTTACCTTTTATACAATATATTTTAACTAGGCCACAGGTTAACTGCTGTAATTCTACCCCAGCCAACTTTCACATGGAAGGATTCTCAGGCAGCCAAAAGCACCATGAATGTTTTCCACACTAAACGGAAATTTCTATTTTACGCAGAGAACTGATTGTGCAATTGTGTCAAGTGGGTCAGAGGAATTCTTTATGGTCAATTTTTGCAGACAAGGCTGGCTGCACTACTGATTGAAATAACAGCTACTTTGTTAAAAGTTACATCAAAAGACACATAACTAGGTTAAACTCTACCAATTTAACACAGGAAAACAGTGTGTTTGTCATGGGGAGAACTACTCAGTCAGTGAAAACAGCCTTCTGTAGCTCTGGAGGGACTTTGTCATGTCTGAGAAAATAACCCTGGTGATGTCACAGTGATAGGATGATGTCATCAGGGTTATTTTAGCCTGAGGAAACTACAAATGTGTAACAAACTGAAGGTGAGTTTGAAAGATGTGGAGGACAATTCTAACTAAGTATGCTATTGCATTATGGGAAATGTAGGTTTCAGTGTTTTTGGAGCTCGCCCCTTTTAAGTCTCTGGTATTAGGGACTAAAAGTCAGAATATCTCTGCAATATTTCAAACTTTCAATACCTAATCAACTTAATCCCTTTAAAATGAAGGCTCTCCTGGTGCTACACTCCACTGCAACACTGCAAAGCACTAAAACATTCAATTATCTTATGTTATCATTATGCAACATTTAGTTTTGAGTTAATAAAACAATGAGTATTCCTGGATAGGAGCTATTTCTACTTTGCATACACATCTAAAAAAGTATTCACATGTTTGTGTTTACTGCAAAACATGTTGGTCCAAGATAAACAGCTTATCATCAGAATGTTAGCATGCTAATATGCTATGCTAAAACAAACAGCTTATCATCAGAATGTTAGCATGCTAAGATGCTACGCTAAGACAAACAGCTTATCATCAGAATGTTAGCACGCTAAGATGCTACGCTAAGATAAACAGCTTATCATCAGAATGTTAGCATGCTAAGATGCTACGCTAAGATAAACAGCTTATCATCAGAATGTTAGCATGCTAAGATGCTACGCTAAGATAAACAGCTTATCATCAGAATGTTAGCATGCTAAGATGCTACGCTAAGATAAACAGCTTATCATAGCTAAGATGCTACGCTAAGATAAACAGCTTATCAGAATGTTAGCATGCTAACAGTGTATATGTATGGCTGTCGACTCATAGGCTGTGTCCCAAATTCTTTTACAAAAATCAACAACAATATTTTATACTAACAGGAAATTATACAATACATGTGACGTCTTCGGACGTCAATGAAACTGCGACTTTGGAACTGTCAATTAAACTTCACAAGAGACTCCAAAATGTTTTTCCTAAGATTTAAGACATTGTTTTTGTCTTCTGAGATCTTTCTGGAGCACCACAGCCCACAATTTATTTAATGTTTTTCATCTGGGAGCAGAGTCAGGGTTGTTTCACAAGAATTTGATACACTTCTGCTGAACTTGTTGTAGTACCCATGATTACACTGTTTGTGGAATGTACATGCACTATGCAATCTGAGCATAGTAATACAAACAAAGGAAAACGTTTGGGTGGGTGGGGTGTTCTGGTTTTATGTCATATAAGTAATATAAGAAATAAAAACATTATAACCCAGAGTAAGTGGCAGGGTTGTTAAATCTGATGTAGTTTCCATCTCTAATATTGTATCTTAAGACTTCAATACTATGACAAAAAAATCATTTATTCAACCATTCAGGTATTGGGTTTCTTTACTTTCCTTTTTTTCACAGTAAAGAGACTATAATTGACAAATATCTGCTGGAATTGTTAAGAGTTTCTGAAAGAGTCTGCTAAACTTGAAATATAATGTTAATGTATGCTAATCCTTGGGCAGATTTTTTACAATAAACAGCAAAAGCAATCTCAAAACACTGAAGATGTTGCAATGAGTTGAAATCTCCCTTGCACGCTCTCTTCAATCATCACTGCGGGCCATGTGGCAGAAACAAAAACATGCAGCAGCTATCCAATAAAAACGATGTGGCACTCAAACAAGAGCAGACTTTTTCATTTGTGAGCCTGCGGCCTCTAAAGAACGATCACAGCCTTGTTTTCTGAATGTGGTAGAAACTGGCAACATGCCAAAATCATATCATGAAGTAGGAATTTTGTGTTGCGGTGACACTGAATCTTGCTGTTTTCTGTCAATCTTATAGGAGAAATGAAGGCGCTCGCAGGCTGGCAAATTACACACACATGGCAGACTGGCCATGAAAGCAAAAAGATGGTTGCGTATAAGGGTGGTAACAACACAGAGTCTGAGGTAGCCTAAATAGAAGACATGGAAACCACAAGGCCATAAAAGCCCAATCCTCAGCTCTCAGCGGCAGCAACTCGTGACACCACAAACCCAGCAGACGACCAAACGCCCCGCCTCAACACAGGTCCTGTATCATGACACAGATATAGGTCAGCAGTGCTAAAGCATCTGCAAATCTCCAGATTATCTCTGCCAGGTTTTTTTATTTATTTTTTGCTCTAATCAGACCAAATCCTCTAATGTGGAGTTCACTCTTAAGTGGAATTCCAGTTTGAACTGTAGGTCTGAAATGGGAGGTGGTATTATCAGGATGCACATTACGGGGTTAGTGTTTCGGAGTCTGCTAGCTAGAGACATGGGAGAGAAAAAAAGAGACAACCAAAAATACAAAAAGACAGAATTTGAGTGTTTGTATGCGTTTCTGTGTGTGTGTGTGTATGAAAAACGTAGTAAGGAAACTCATTCAGCAAGCCAGGAAGAGGGCAGAAAGAGGTATAAAACCTCCAGGCAAGCATTTCCCGCAGTTGGAAGTGATTATTAAAACTGCAGGGGCTGTCTTTACTGCTCTGCTGCTCGGCCTTCACTTTGTTTACTAAGGTAGCTACGAGCCAGCCACGCCTGCAGCAACTATGGCGTGTGTGTGCGAGCTTCTAACTTGCCTGATCTGGCCTCCGTCTTGATTCTAGATGATTTATCACATATGCAGGTATTCATAATTGATGGTCCCCAAGGGTGCTTAGTGTGACACCTAGTTACAGAGGAGAAAGATGGCAGGTTTAAAAATAGCTGCCATCGTCTCCTCCATTATTAAACACAGCCCAGGGATCTGACATGACATCCATTATGCCACTCCACACACTGTGGACTAAAACCGTATTCATAAACTAATATGACATAATATATGGATTGTGTTCCACTATACTAGGACGAGGAGTGACATTTGAGACTCTTTGTATGCAAACATGTCTTCATTGATAAGATACTTTCTCCTTCCTTTTGGATTCAATTTACAAAACCAGTTTGATCAGATCAAAGTGGCCAGTTAGGCATACGGGAGAAATCTGAGCTGTCGTAGCAATCCTTTGATGTCTAGTATACTATATATATATTTGCTTTTACCATACCAGCATGTCAGTCTCCATGTCAAATGGGCAGGGGAAACAGCTGCACTATAAGTACACAGTCGAAAATAGAGGTACAGCAGAAGTACGTTCACACAGAAGGACCATAACAGGCACATAATGGGACCCAGATGTACCTTGTGATCTACCATGAAGGTACAAAGCTGTTTCTGACACATTTAAGTATCTGCTAATTTGGCCTGAACTTAACGTACAGTGCCAAAATTAGTTTCAGTTTGATAGGCGTGAGCATTTACATCGTAGGGAGGGTGTACCCACATATGGTATTGGTTGCATTATGGGAAATAGGTTACAGTGCCACATATAACCCCCCGGTAAAACCACAACAGATTAAACAAGATATGATGTGTTAATTAGCGACATTCCGAGGTATTGCTAGGCATATTTTGTTAAAGTTGACTACTACCTAACTCTCTGCAAGAAAGCGAATAAGGATAAGTTTTCGTTCACCTACAGCGATAAGAGGCAATTGCTGGGCGATGGAAAACACATTACTTATTGTGCGTCGCTTGTGATTTTTCCAGTAAATGTCGCCACAGACACCCAGTTCGTAATGCTGCAAATGCGAAGGCTTTCATCAGCGGGCCGTAGGCTCGATCACCATTGTGTGACCTTATTCGTCGTTAGATAGTGACTTAAATGACAATGGAGTAGTTGTCTATAATAATGGAGGCTCAGGTGTTGTATGACATCATTTCATACAGTAAGAAAAACGTAGATAGACTAAGTCTTTGGCCATTTTTACCTTTGGCATTACTCAGCTATTTCTTTCTAACCTATCTGGTTGCAAGCTGCACCAGCGGGTCAGATGACAGGATAAACTAAAGAAGTGTGCAGGCATTTGTGTGTGTGTGTGTGTGTGTGTGTGTGTGTGTGTGTGTGTGTGTGTGTGTGTGTGTGTGTGTGTGTGTTCTTTCTAGTCCCTTTAGAGATGGAGGTGTATATTTCAGTTACCTGACAACCCCTTTGAGAAAGTTGCAACAATAGACACCCTGCAGAATCATGGGGGATATGCACCAGCACATTAATGATGCTATGAATATAGATCCAGTTTATAACTTAAGAGACCAGAGTTAAAGACCCTTATACTTAGCAAACACCTGCATTCAGTCTTCTAATGAGTGCTTAACAGACAGTTGAGTTTCTTCTCTTACCATCAACACTGACGTCCTGACAGCCTCGGAGACGCTTTGCCTCAGCTCTGCAGCGGTGCCCGGTTTGTTGAGCCCCCGGGCAAACTTCCTTGCCTCAGGTGGAGCAGAAGCCATAATATAAGGCACCGTTCATCAGACAGCCCGGTACTGAGAAGAGCAGACTGTGCCGGCTGTTCCAAGCGACGGAACGAAGGTTGAAATCCTGCGCACCAGGCTGTCCGACGTGCGTAAATGCACACTTGCGCTGTTTTATCCTGCCACTACGCTTCTCCTAAACTTTACATTAGCTCGGCCATTTCTGTATTAGAAAAAATAGTCCAGGATACCAGGAGATAACTATCCTTGTCAACAGCAATCGGAGAGCAATCTCCAAAGCCTACGCTCTGTCCCGTCAGCGGAGGTCCCTTGCGCGCACTGGCACGCCCCCCTTCCTCCGTGTTACAATGCAGTGGGACAGCACTGTAAACTAACTCATCCAACATATTAAGGGCGAATAAGTGGCTCATGGTTGTATAAGTGCAACTGTATTACATTAACATTATTTCTACAGTGTGACTGTGGGACACTCAGCCTATAGTGTCCAAATACCTGTTCATGGTGGGCCTATTTTTTTTTAATCTTCGGTATCACTACAATGTTTCCATAATATAAAATACTTAGGCAATTAAAGCATTCATTGTTGTGTCAATATAAGGCGCATAAAGTATTTCAGCCGCACTAAATAGTGTGTTGATGTTATATAACTACAAACCGCACACTGTTCTGCTGTAGGTACAGGCTAACATTGCCACCTGCTGGAATAATTATTGTTTGTGCTTTAGGTTATAAACTCTGTATGAAGTTATTTGACCACAAAGAGGCAGTAAAGTAACGCTAATAGTTGTATAACTAAGAAACTTGAAACATTGAAATAAGGGGATATCCATGGGAATAATAATAATAATAATAATAATAATAATAATAAATTCATATGTATATGACATGTTTTCACAAATCATTATCAATTATTTATCTGTTTACAATATGAAATAAGTATGCATATTAACGCGGCATTTTTCCTTACACACATGTTGCTTAAATTGTTATATAATGTATTTAAATACTCAAACTGAGCGAAGTTTTACAGCGTTCACAGCAAAATAACAACTCGGAGG
The DNA here is from genome assembly GCF_900634415.1 of Cottoperca gobio. NCBI lineage: Eukaryota > Metazoa > Chordata > Actinopteri > Perciformes > Bovichtidae > Cottoperca > Cottoperca gobio. The sequence goes on along the minus strand of NC_041356.1, from coordinate 3,250,679 downwards.
ATTGCATCGAGAGGGTAAATGCGGCATATGTTTGCAGGGTGTTATATCCATAGTCTGCGGCACAGCGGCGCTGCATTACCCCTCCTGACTGTGTAGGACTGTCCTCCACCCCCAACAGCAACCCACAGCAACCTGATACCGGAGACGAGCGGTCCAGACAAGCCTGCAAACGAGGCGTTCCCAGCCGCCCTGCCTGTCTGTCTGTCTGCCCAGCGGAGCTCCAAACCGTCAATGCCAAACTCTACCGACTGCCTCGGGGAACATCCGAACAGGAGATATCCAACCCCTCACCTCGCCGTCTACCAGAACGGGATTAATAATCTCCGTCTATCGCAAACCCGAAAACCTCACTGTTGGCGCCGTTGATTTGTGAAATATTTCCCCCTCAACGATCGTGAAATGAGACGGGACCCGGAGAACTAACTGGCTAGCTGTTAGGCTAACATCGGTTAGCATCGATAGCAGTCAGTTTGCGACCCTAACCGAGCTAATTGGCTGACGTTTATATGCCAAATTCTAGCCTCTTCGTGTCGAAAGGGTGAACTACTTTTTTTTAAATGTACAACTGAGAATGGTCTGTGCGTACACCTTTTAGTTTTGCGTCGGTTATTATTTTTACGATATTTACCTTCTTTTCCTAAGTTTTCTAGTCCCAGACAGTCGCCCCAGGCAGCTAGCATGTTAGCTAGCAGATATGGACGTTGTTGGCTGGCTTGTTGTAGATGGCAGATCCGCCAAACAAGTTAGCTTCTTGGTGTATCTGTCCGGGCTGTGCGGGAGTCGATAGCAGGACCAACTTTTATTGCCACTAAATGTTAGTGATCACACACGTCGACTCTAACACACCAGCGCCTCTTTTTCGCATCATTTCTCTCGATGTGTTGTTCCATGACCGGGAGATCAGTTCAAGTTATTGAGCTGACGTGAGGAAAAGGGGGTGAAAACAAAGTGTTATCTGCTAAATAAGAGGACCAGAAGAAGTGTAACAAGACTTACAGGAGCACCAACTACGAGACTACACTGTCATGGCTGTGGGCCGAATCACGATGAAACCACTCGCAAAATTTGTGTTTTGCCTGATGATTCTCCTGACTTCTGTGGCTGGTAAGTGGCTTCATTGTGAATTGATTTTTAGAAAGAGGTAAATGTGCTCATGAATATTTGATGCTTTCCTTTTTGGTTTCTGCTGTCTGTGTTTCCTCCACATAGCCGGTTTGGTGCCGATATTGTAGCCTGATTAATATGAGCATATGGTCAAATTATGTATATATATTTTTTGACAGGGGCAGCTCTAGTGTTGATCATGTTTATGCTATGATTTTGTCATTTGAATACAGACAGTCAACATCAGACCCAATTTTCCTAAATCACCATCTCCTCCCTGTGTGTTTGTGTGTCTGCCAGAACTGCCTGTCTGTCTGTCCCTTAACTATCCTTCCCATCTTGTTGTCTTGCCTCGCTCATTTCTGGAGTGATCTGTGTAGCTCATCTCAAGGTAGTTGAGTAAACCTTCATAGATATCTCCTCTTAAACAGAGCAGCCAGTGTACCCCTGGCTCCTTTTAATCATTCTGTGTACAAAGGCCTGGAAAAACACTGCCAAACATACCGCAGTCCTTGTCTGCCAAGTTGTGCCCCTGTTTAAGACTTTGGGCTGAAGCCAGGCTTCTGTGAGACCTTGAGCATGATAAGATAGTAGCTTGGCTGCATAGAGATGGAGGAACCGTGAATGTGAGGGGGGTGAAAGGTGGAATGTGTGGGAAGACAGGAAAGGTATTTTAGAAGATGGGTAATTTAGGTGATAGAGGTTCAACATGGTGCTTAGGCTTTGTCAGTGTGTTTTGAAAATAGGTGGTCTTTGCTCATCCGGTGTTACAGCCGGGTGTGTGGGTGTGTGGGTGTGAATGTGTGTATAAACAGCTTCTTAATAATGTATTGTGTGTGTTTTATTGTTGACGTTCTTCCATCCATACACAGACGGGGTGTTATCAGAAGCCCAGAATAATGGCTGCTGTAGAGGGAAATATGGGAGTGTGGAGCGCAAATTGAACACACTGGACTGTTCATTACTTAAAGCTGTTAGTGCGGAGAGTCCATGCCCCTAATTGCATTTACATTTGCATTTAACTGACAAGTGGTAGTCTGAGTAGTTTTTTAATCCCCACTTGAATCAAATGACAAGCGAGGATTGTAATTGTTTACGTTGCAATGTCCAGACAGTTTTGCTGACATCCTCTGATTAAGAGCTCATAAATGAGGAAATGCATGAGAAGAGCTTTCTGCTTTATGGGAAATTTAGAGAAACAAAAGTAAGTAGCGGGGTGATTCAGCAGAGAGAGTGGGCCATGAAGCATTTACTGTAGAGATGAGTTGTCAGGTTCTGACGTAGGATCAGTAATAAGAAGGAAGAGGAAAATGCTGAGTGCAATTTTCATCCTAAATCATAATATTCAGCTAAATGTAAAACTGTAATTTATCTTGTCAGCGTGCACGTTGAAAGAACATCATTGCCTTGATAAAATCACCTTCTATGAGACATGGTATGCAAATGAGTATTCCCCTGGAGCGGTTTAACGACTGCGGCGGCTGGCAGGGGATTGACATATTCACTCAATAATCAGTACAAGGACGATTAATGGATACTTATATGCATGTGTGTCATGTAAACAGCCAATAAATTCAAATCGTTGCACTGTGCAGAATGAATTAGGGCAGCAGTCAGACATTGTTGGCATAATGACTGTAAAGAGACAGGAGACAAATGCAAAGCAGAGTTAGCCATGGGTCTATTTCTTTGGATGATAGTTGTAATGATAATGAGAGGAAGCAGAGGACCCAATGTTCAGGAGCTCTGACCCGCCTCCTTTCCCTTTGCTTCCTCTGTCTCGTCTCCTACATTATTGCCTCCCATCACCCCCCTTTCAAATTTCAGCTATTAACTCCGATCATTTCTTTTTCAAATTTGTTATTAATTTCTTTCCACCTGCCATGGATTTAACCTGTTTGCAGCTGAGCTTGTGTTGCCCTTCCGCTCCCTGTCTCCTGTGACTAATTGGTGTGTGGGTGTATGCCCGTGGCTCCAAAATCTGGAATAGAAACAGTTCCAAACACGGCACAAGCCCGCAGACACTACTTGCAGTGTGACTACAGGTGTTCTTACGTAGTGACATTAGAGCGGGACAGACTTTAGCCTAAATTCTTATCAAGTAAAGTTTAACTTGTAGCACATGCATTCTCGTAATGTATGCTGCGTCCCACATTCATGCACTGTTGTCCCAGGTAAACTGGAGGTTTGGGGTTCCAAAGAGGATTAAAGCAGAAGTATTATACCACAGCATAAAAAGGACTGCTCATTTGCTCCGCTTGTCCAAACTCTGAAGCTGTGTTTTGCGGGCCCCATACTGTGGCGCTGACAGGCCCACTGTTCCCCAACCAGGCCGCTTCTCTCCAGCCTCTCCGGCCCACGGGGGACTCTTGAAGCTGTCGGCTCTGTGGTCACATCAGCGGCTCAACAGAGAGGGAGGTTATTGGCTTGAGATTACAGACTCGCGCTGAATGGCTGCGAGGCTGTTTAGCGTGCAGGCTAGCTCCGATTGGAGTCTGCACAATTTGGTGAGCCAGGTCCTGACTGTTTTCTGCCCTGGCATTTAATCTGTGATTTTAATGGCAAGGTTGTTTGGAGAAGACTGAGATGAGGATGAATCAGAATAGTTTAAATGCCAAGTACAATACGTGTTCAGGAATTTGCCTCGGTGACATTGCAGCAGATACATTTTGAAATCTAGGAAAGGAAAGGGCTGTAACAGAGCGCAAGAAATCTCCTTCATGTACATGAAGCTGTGTCTGCACTGTTACCGCAATTTATTTATTACGATTATTTTCCTCATCGTGTGTCTCTACGTGTTGGGGAATACTGCATATTTGGAAAAAAACAACCTTTTGTGTCTCTAGAGGAAGCTGTGTTAAGTCCTCAAGTGATGTCACTTGAGTCAGCATCGGTAGAGCTGAAGACTACAAGTTTAAAAATGAAACACATCTGGATTCGTGGAGTTAGAAAGAAGTGAGCTGACTGGAGCTCTGCGCTGCGGGCTACATTAGCTGCCACTAGCATAACACACTCAAATCTCCAACTGAACTGGGAGTGGTTGAGTTGCATTGTGGGTCATGTAATTATACCACCATTTTATACCATATCTATGTTCCTTTAGTAATCCCAGCAAATGTATACATTTGTTATAAAAGGCTTTTAGTTCAACTATAATGAAAATCACAGACTGTAAGAAAGCAGCACAATTTTTAGAGCATGTGATGTTAATGTGTGCGTTTCAATTGACAGCACTGATTTTGCCCAGGGTGCCCACACTACCAAGCTGCATCTACTTTAGCTCTCAAGCAAGTCTGCTGAATGTGCATTATGGTCTGTTTGGGATGTGGATGCAGAATCCCTCTTGAGGTAAAGTAACTCGTAAAATGTAAAAAATCAGTTGTAAAACTGCGAGACAACTAGTGTGTAGAAGCAAACATAGTGGTAATATAATGATGTCTACCTACTGTGAGCCAACATTTGGGCATCAATATTCTCACAACTGGAACGATGTAATTTAGACAGGAAATTAAGGATATGAAAGCACTTTGCCCACTTGGATTCCTTAATACTTTGCACTCAGTCCACAATCATTACTTCGTGAGAAGAGATGACACTGACTGCAGCTAGAAACGGACCAATGAAGGCTGGAATGGAGGGGGGGGTGGGAGGCCATTTGGGCTCTAATACAGCTAGCCTTGTACTCTATTAGATGAAAAAAATCAATGTCTGTCTCTTTTAGTACCTTGGTTTGAGTTCTGCGCAGAGGTAAAAGCAAAGGGCGATACAATAGAACAGTGTTCAGCCGACCTTCTGGTTTGGCAAAAAGGAGAAATTAGTGGATGTTTTAGAAAACAAAAGGTGCAGCCTTGAGATGGTAACTCAGAGTGACAGCCTATGATTAACACGAAGCGTTCTCCTTGACCAGCAGAGACAATAAGTCTGGAGCGCGCAAATAAAATTGCTCAGAGTATGGATGAACTGTTTTGTTTCGGGGTTATTTTGTATTTTCATTGGATCTAAGCTTTAAAAAGAAGGGTAGCTTATTGCTCCATGTTTTTAGTTGTCCCCTGTATCTTAATGTGTTTCTGTCCTCATCAGCTTATAATAGTTGCAACAACAGAAGAAGGTGCAGTTACTAGATCCCAGTATTACAAGCGATCTTTGGTGGAAAGTACAGGTTTTAGACCAATTGTGCACTCGCAGCATTCCTCTGAGAAGCATCCCAGAAAGAGAAATAGCTAGGGAGAGCAGAAGATGGCTTTGGGGGTGATGAGTGGCCGAGAGAGATCATTAAAAACGTAACTCTTCTAAATGCCCTCAAGCCCAGGGGTTGTGTTAGATGTTCTCTTTCTCTGCTGCCACAGTGCACACTGGAATCACCAGCGTCACTTCAGCCAAAGTTTTGAAGTCCTTTCTCCCAGGGAAGTGTTTAGAAGTCAGAAACTCTGCTCAAACCTAGTTTGGCATTTCTGTACTGCAATGTCTTGTAACATATCAGCCAACATGTACACATATCAATACCGATGGCAATAAGATAATATTGCCGATATACTGCTCTATCTAAAGCGATAAGGTTCAGCCAATCATTATTTTTATTATCGATTAATCATTTGATGTGTAAATTGTTAGGAAATATTAGTTGAAGATGCTCTTTACTGTTTTGTCAAACCCAATGTGATCTCATCCAAAAACAAAACTGTCCGCCACACACTCAAGAAGCATAGATATTCAGTTTAATATCACATAAATCAAGAAGAGCAGATAATAATCATAATTCAGAAGATGGAACTCGGAAATGTTAGGCAATTACTTAAACGATTATCACAAGTAGTTGCCAATACATTTTTCTCGCAATCGACTAAAATCATTTAATCGACGAATTGTTCCAGCTCTACTCTTTTCAAAAACTTGAGGTGTTACATTGCAGGTACATCACGGCACCTGTTGGCTCCCACAGAGCAGGTGAAACCCCATCGCACCAACCGCAGGCTGTGGAGCTGGTCAGGATACTATGCAGACCATCCAGCCAGTAGTGGCTGTTCATTTATTCAACAAGTAAAACGTGTTCTAATATATAAAGATGAAGTTCAGACGCAGCCGGACATCAAACTTTTGCTTGCTCAGAAATAATCTGAGATAATGCCCCCCCGTGGTGCGATGGTAAACACTCTACATCTGTGTTTTCGTCACAAAATCGGGAAAGTTGATGTATACAGGGAGGGAGGAGGGGAGGGACAGGGTGGCGAATATTGGGTAGAAATGCATCATGGTCAATAATGGAGGCCTCTAAGCTTTGAGGGCAGTATAAACCCCAGGATTAGCATAACTGTACCAGACCCAGACAGACACAGACTGAGTGGTGGTGTTTTTGAGGGGGGTGGGCAGTCCCGAGGCAACAGATGGGACAGATTAAAGCCCACTCAGCCCCCACCCCCCTACATCTTTAAACTCAACCAGGAGATTTGGAAAATTGGGGGTGTCAGCAAATACCCCTGAAACCCATCCATCCTACCTCAGCGACAAGCTTGCACCCAAACAGCAGCAGCAGGTACAATTAGGGCCGACACGTGCCTCTGATGGCTGTCTGCATGCAGCAGTGTTCGCGACGATTGAAACGCCGCGCACATAGACATACATAGTGCCTCTTTGCATTTTGAACATGTCTGTCTGTGGATGCACTCGCCATGCATGGTGGCACATTATTGGCGGCACATTAATGGCGTCTTGTTCACAGGGTGGCCAAAGTAAACACTAGAGAGAAAGGCCATTTGAATGCATACATTTTTGATACAAGCACAGAATCGGCATTGTACAAAGACTCTACATGGTAGCTTTATGCAAATTGTCCCCATCAACATCCAAGCAAGAGAGCTCAGCTTGCATACTTCTGTGGCTGTGGATGGTGCGTGCACGGGTTCATTGAGCATGTTTCAGCCCAAAGGCCAGGAATGCCCACCCCGTGTTTCTGCCTCTACTCTTGGATGTGAACTGGGAACCAATTGTGGAGAGAAAACAGCCAATACATCAGTGCACTCTGTGACTTTTAATCAAGTCTCAGACTGCCGTGTCTTGCATCTCTCCAATGGGCCTTGGCAGTAGGAAGGAGAGAGCCAGATTAGATCGCTGTTGTTTTTTAGCGGCGAGGCTGAGGGGAAGGGGGTAGTCCGTGGGGGTGGGAGGGTGCACCGAAGGCCAATTGGGGGAGGAGGCTTAGAGGGGGGAGAGAGATTAGCAAATAACTGGGCCATGGGTAAACACTCAGCAGTGCCCGCCATCATCCAATGAACAGGCTTGGAGCAGAAAACTACTCCGAAGCCTTTTGATATGACTACCCTCTCTCTCCCTCTCTTTCTCATCTGCCTCGCTCCACTGGCCTTGCCTGCATACTCTGACCCACAATCCAATACTGCAGTGGAAGCCAAAATCACACAGCAAGCTCCACAGAGCAGAACCAGGGACAGAGCCTGCCACTGCCAATCAGCGATAAACACCGAGATTGGCAGCCAACCAGAACTGCTCCTAAGAAAGACAGAATTCAGTTAAAGAACCAACCACAGTCGAGCAGAGTGGCAGACAAACCAATGAAATTTGACTACAAAAGTGCTCCCATGGCTTAGACTGCAAATGAGCAAAGCCTGGTTGTGACTGCTTGGGTTTGAGCTTCATCAAGCAGTGACAAACTGTCTTGCTTCTCTGTTGACTTTTTGTGCGTGTATAAAGATAAAGAGAGTGAATAGCCCCCTTTTTGTTAAGAATCAGGAGGAAATGTGAATTAAAGAAGCCGTCTGTGCTCTCCATTTATGGTGTGCACGCTTGTTACGTGCAGCCCTGGCGGCACAATGAAACGATCATCTATTATCATCAGAGTGTGACATCTACTGCGTACTTCCTAGTGCGTATATTTGCTTTTTATTAATGCAACAAAACTATATTGAGATCAACCTTTTCCCTTGTGAAAATGAAGCGCATAAATCAATCACACCTGTGAAGGAAAACCCAAAATCGATTTCTAGATTGAACTCAGGACCTTTTAGCCTTTTATCTGCTGTTTCAGTTGTTTTCATAGACCGAGCATCATTATAGGGTTTTTCATTTCACAGCCTCGAATTGTAGTAAAAATATTAATAATTCATGTCAGCGTACAGTATCTACCCAGCTTCGGGAGAGGAGATACTCTGCTCTATAGATTTTTGTTCTCCAATCCTGGCGTACAAGGTCAGTCTGTTTGTGTAACTGTCTGAGGGTGTTGTCACCGGCTCTGCACTTCCTTCGATTGTTCCTTTATGTTTCTCCTCTTTTTTACTGGAATTCCTCCTCCTACAACTCCTGTCCTCTCTCCTCTCATTTCTCCGTCTGGGAAATAAGAAAGGCCGTATATTTGAGGCAGAAAATATCATATTTGATGCGCTGATTATGCTTGTGCTTTTTTTTTGTTTTGTTGCAAATTGCTTGTTAGCAGCCACTTCTGAAAAAGGTACTAGAGATTGAATCTTCCAGTCAAGGAAAGTGCTCTTTAACCCCACTTGAATTGTTGAATTAAGAAAAATGAAGATTAAAGCCCTTGAAACACTCCTTCTACAAAGTATTCAACAAAAGAGAGATACATACAGCATGAAAGGACACTTTTAAGGATCTAGAGTAAATGTGGTCAAATATAAATATATATCAGGTCTGGGTTAGACTAATAGTAGATCTAAGGTTCAAGGGAAGATCATGGTTCACTAATATCCGTTATTTCTCATATCTTCCAAGTAAAGAGCTAGAGGTGGTTTTGGGCTGAAATGAAAACACAGCTTTAGGACTCGACCACTGCTTTTTTGTATATATAGCTTTCAGTTTTGATACAATGAGAACATGCAGTGTTCCCCCTTTTTTTAAATCCACTTGACCCACTCCTCACATCGGCGTAAATTGGATCCACAGCACTTATTTAAAAAGGAAAATCCGTCACTTTTTAAAGCTGGTTGACAAGTTATTTCCTTCTTCCAAAACAGTGGGGAAGAACATCGGGAGCAAATGCCAAGAGTTGAGTTTTCATTATAAAAAAATGATGACTGGTGTGGTAACTCCGCGCCGAGCAGAGCGAACCAAATTGCCTCCTAAATTACCATATGACCTTATGTGGACAAGCAATGCGGCATTTAATTATTTTAATGGGGTCCGGTGCAGTGCTCGCTTCACATAAAAATGCTCAGGGCTACATTGCTTAACTTCCAGAAATCTTTACAGAGAAAAAATACAGTATCACCGATCCGTTTTAACTCGGCTAAAGGCACAACATGACTGAATCCGTCAGCGTGTCGTTCACTACCGATCCTGTTTGGAACCAGCAGGCTTTTTCTTCTTCACTGGCTCAGTCGGTCTTTCGCTGCCTGCACTTTCATCCGTCTGATTCTTAAATTCTCATTGTCCCCACCGACCTCCTCTTGTTGCTTTTTTAAATTGTCCTCTCATGGACTCGTACGGTAACAGCTGAATGAAACATGGCATGATTCTCCAAATCCACGTCTTGATTTGATTTTGAAAAAAAGAATGTTAGCCATTGTTAGCCTATGGAGTCTGGTATCAAGTGTGATATAACCCCCATATATTAGGACTGTACCCCTCTCAGACCGTATGATCATCCATTAGAACAGCTTGAGTTTCTTCACCCACTAAAAGATCCTGAACTGTAGTTTTCCTGTCACAGTTTGTTGTTTACATAACTCACGGAGATGTCAAAAAATGTTGCCACGCGTTGACTTCACGGAAGCAGGAGGATTTTCAAGTTCTGTTGTTTCTCCGTCATTTTACGACTCTGGCAGCGGTGTCTCGGAAAGTACCGGTGAGCTGCGCTGTGTTGTCTTTGAGCTGCAGGCTCTGGAAAACTGTGCTGTGTTTTTCTGTTTTTTATCTGGTTCAATGATCATTGTGCATTCGCATGAATGCAACCACAGGAAATGTAAACTCGTACACTGCACCGATAACCCTGGCAGTGCCATTGCCGGCTCGTTAAAATTCAGTTTCCTCATCAAAACGAAGATTCCTCCACATACTTAACCTTAGTTTGAACTCCTTTCCCACTCTGAATTTACACAGTGTGCCTCCCCCTGTAGGCAAAGTCGGTCCCACAGAACAGTAGGCAGTAAAGGCCCACAGGTTGAGGGCAGCCGAGGCCCACAGTAGGCCAGGGTTGATATCTTTTATCAGAGGATGGGAGCAGAGGAGGAAAGTTGGCGCCGTGCCCAGCAGAGCTACGACTCCATCGCATCACCCTCTGCCCACACAGGCTAGCGTGACCTTGGGCAGGGCACAGTCACCCTCCTCCCTCCACCCCTCCATTACAGACTCCCCACCCCCCTTCCCGGATGGAGGAAAGGGAGGAGCTAGGACTAAGGGAAACAAACATGCACATCATGTTGCCCTTATCGTAAATTACCCAAAACGCAGGCCATGTACACAAACACACACTCTGACTTTGGCTCAAACTGTTCCTCCCTGGCATGGTTAACACTGTCGGACGTTTACAGCAAATCAATAAGCAAACTGGACACATTCTGGCTTTTCTTTACACTTCAAACACACAATTTGACATCATGTTAAATGTATCCATTGTTTTCTGAATCCCAACAAAGAAGAAAACAAACCTTGGCCAAAGGCTATAATTAATGTATTTAGTACAAGGTGCGAGCTTTAACATCATCTCCCCATTTTCGAACATTTATTTGTCTTTGCACTGTGTTTTCATGGTCTTCTTGCCGTTTTTGCTTACACTTTAATAAGGGTTGTTCAAACCCTATTTGTCTTCTGCGCCTCTGCATGTGTTTGTGTTTTGTCCTTCAGGCTAGAGTTTAAATTGGTATTGATGTTTTCCTGCAAAGACTGCTGCCTCTCACAAGCCAGACAGCTATGTTTCAGCTGTGGATTCTTCTTGTATAGGCGGATGCAGTGTAGCTGCTGTAGCAGCACTTTATCAGAAAAGGGTTGATGTGAGTGACTTTCATCTACATCAGAAAGTTTCCATCGGAAATGTGCATATTAAAGTGTTGTTGTGTCCGTAAAATGAGTAAATAATCGTTCTAGAGATGCGATGACACGGCATGAATGAGTGACACTGTTGAGTTGTCTCTGTCCCTCTCTCTTTTCACCAAACTTTCTCATTAACACAAACTGCCTCCATCTTTCAGAAGTGTAAGTGCTTGCCTCTTGTCGTCCAACTATTTCATTCACTTTGTTGCGACTGCAAAGCTCAGCTCTGTTTTGCCAGAAATCACATTTGACTTAGCTCCAGCTCTTCTGTCTCTTCACAGCGGCGCAGGGTCAGGAGAGGGAGTGTGCCTTCACAGACCAGCAGTGGGAGGGGGAGCGAGTGGCCGGGGGCGAAGGCCGAGTCTTCCCAGAGAACGGCACCATCCGATGTACCAAGGGCCGCCACTGCTTTGGCCTGTGGGAGAAAAGTCTTCCAGGCGAAGTGCGACTGGTCAAACAAGGTACAACTTGAGAGACGCTGACTACTTGAACAAATGCTGGCAAAAATCTTAATAGACATTTGAATTTTACCTGTGATCTACTTATTCCACCAGTTGTAATTTGCCAGAACAAATGTTGTCTGGGGGTCAATTTGTACTTTTCTAACGAGTCACTTCTCAATCCAATGAGGGCACATTATGAAAGTGCTATTAAATTGCTACTTTATATACTGCTGGGTAGCGTAATCTAGAATAATACAAAATCATTTACCTGTTGATTCTATTTTGTATTTTTAACGCAAAGTAACTACAGTATAGCTACATAAATGTAGTGAAGTAAAAAGTATAATACTTAATAATAACATAAATGTACTTAGTTACTTCCCACCACCACTGGGGATAAATGATGTGATTGAATACCTGAGATATGATCTTGGTGGTGACATAAAAGGAGGCCACATCATTAACTGTCACCTCTCTCCGTCAGGTTGCTGGACCCACGTGGGTGACCAACAGGGTTGCCATGACGACCGCTGCTTGGTGACCAACCTCCCTCCACAGATCCAGAACGGGACATACCACTTCTGCTGCTGCGGCAGCGACATGTGCAATGTCAACTTCACGGAGGACTTCCCACCGCCCAGCCCCACCACGGCACAGCCCCTCTGTAAGGACATATACATATACATACATATATATATATACATATATATACTGACACATGGTGGAACCACAATGTACATGTAGTCATACCATAGATTTCCAACACTGGTTTGTTTTGTAGGGAGTTTCATTTAATTTCTTGCCAAAGGGTTCCTTTCTAATCATGATGCATTTCCCTTTATATGACCGATGGTCGGCTCAAAAGCAAGTCAGCCAGACAGATTTGAAGCCAGATCTCAGCTTACGCTTATACTTTGATGGTTTTAGTATTGAACTGTAACACTTTTTGAAAACGGGCAGTGAAAATCCCTTTACTGATCACCTGTGACATCGTCGTAGAGTTTTAAGAAGGTATTTGAGATTGAAAGTTGCATTCAGATTAAGTTTAGATGGTTACATTGCCCTTTTATTTCAAACTGATAAATTGACTCAAGAGACCAGTGTTGGAGATTCTAAATTCTTCTTCGCCACGGTTGCAATCATCTCTTACACAATTGGCTGCTTTGGGCGGGGGGGGGGGGTGGGGAGTGAATACAACAAATATGACTAATAAAGAAAAGAATGGGAGAAAACAACTTCAGGCCCACACAGTTCTGAAACTCAACGCTATGTTTGATATCATCAGAGCTGTCATACCTCTCTCTTCCTTCCTCTTCTTCCTCCTCCTCCTCTGCCTCATCAGTCAGCCACCCGGTTTAGAACAGAGCCTCCTGATTGCCATCCATTATGAACCTTGACAGCTATGAATTTGTTTGCGTTTATGGACAGATAAGCTTGTAGCATTTTCAACAGCCTCAGTCCAAGGCGATATATATCTGCCATGAAAGGCTGTCAGTTGTGTTGTTTAAGTTGTCGGTGAGTTCTTAGTAAGGTGTCGAACAAAGCAAAAAGATGCGTTGTTAGTTCCTCTCAAAGCTTAGCTGTGAATGAAGGCAGTGTGTGTGGCAGGAGGAGGAGGAGGAGGGGGTGGGTGGCGGCGGCGGCGGCTCATCTCATCTCTCCTGCCCACACATAAACACAAACACACACACTCCACCATCCATGTCGTCTCTCTGCATTCCACGGATTACAAGGCGTCTGCTCCCGTCTGCCTGTCTGCGGGCGCGCCGGTGACTGTTCCACTGAGTAGACAGAAGACCAGACAAAGGCAGGAGAAAGTTAAGGAAAAAGAACCATTCGGCGTTAGAAGGACTTTTGATCATTAAAGTTTAAGTTTAGGTTGTATTAGAACTTCTATATCCTGTTTGTGTTTTTGCGAGGTTCATTCCTAACATGTCTGGGCAGATTCTTGCCAGTTTTATTAGAAGTAGGAAATGGTTTAAGTGATCTTAAGCCAAGAAACCATGACGACATTCAGGGCTAGGATGGGGGGGGAGTGCTCAGATACTTAATTAAGGAAAAGAAGCAAGAACACAAGTAGTCACATCAAAATATAGTTAAAAAAACAAAGGTAAAAGTACTCAGACAGAATGTTATATAATAAGATTATAATTATTTATGTGTAAGCATCACTTTTATGTTGCAGTTTGTAAAAGTTGTGTTAATTTGAACTACTTTATATACTGCAGGGGAGTGTACTCTATTATAATTATAATAATAATAATATATATGTATATAATATATAATATATATATATATATATATATATAATATATAATATATATATATATAATATATAATATTATATATGTGTATAATATATATATATATATATATATATATATATATTATATTATATATAATATAATATAATATAATATAATATTTGTTTCTATCACAAATCTTCTGTTAATGTTTGTTTAAATATGGAAATGAGGCATGTCTTTTTTTGACATATTAGAGTCCACGGTTATAACAGAGGGGGATTTTGGAAAAAAAGATTTTGAGAAAAAGGCCTTTAAAGATATCTATTAAAAATGTCCATACATTATGCAAGACACCACAGGTTTATAAGTAAATAATGTAACTAATAGAAACTTCCCCAATTATTTCTGAAATGTTATGTTTAAATATGCAAGTGAAGCATTATTTAGTGATAACTTTTGGTGGATTTAGGAGAAATCTACAGACACAAAGTTAGTAAAATAAAACCCCTAAACTTTGGGTCTTTCCACTCGTCTGAAAGAAGACGTGTTATGGAAGTAAAATAGCCCAAACTGTCAAAATTGACAAGTGCATGAAATATAACTTATGTGTAACTTTGACTTATTTAACCAGATAAAAGCAATAGAAGTGTTTGCCCATAATGTCTCGCCTTCATAATGCAAAGTAGCTATAAATAAATGTTGTGGAATAGAAGTATAAAGCTGCATAAAATGAAAATTCCTCTTGTTTTTCAGTAAAGTACTTAAGTAAACGTTCTTACTTTCTATAACTTAAACTAGGTGATATTTGGGATATCTGATATAATCTTGGTCGTGATGTAGAAGTAAGTAATTTCCTTCACATTAGGCCGATTTAAAACGGATATCTGGTGTGTGTCAGTGTGTGCGTCTGTTTGTCAGATGGCTTCCTGTTGTTGGTGAACTCACTGGCCTTGGTATTTGAGGGGAGCTGTGTCAACCCCCATGTGTTTATGTGCCTGAGAGCATGCGTGATCATGCTAGCATGTCAGTCAAAGCTGCCCTGAGGCTCTCGAAACCATCAATTATTGATAAAGCTGGTGTCACGGCAGCACCCATGTGTCGACTAATGTAATGGATGCAGGAGAGTGTGTTTCTCTGTGTATCCGGGCAGCTTTTAAAGAGTGTCGACTAGTGGTATATAAGAGCAGGGCCAGCGTTGGTGTATTTAAGTTGTGTGTGTGTGTCTCCAGTGTAGTACTTATAGATGCAGTTTCATTAATCACAAATCCCTGACAGCTGAAACTGCAGCCACCTCAGCTAACTGCTTCTACCTGCCACTGTAACCTTGTTCACCTGACCAGCTCTCTGGCGTCCTCTCTGTTTTCACATATTCTCTCGCTCTCCACCTGCACTTCCCACACATCCTCTGTTTCTCTCTTCCTGCTCTGCTCTCCAGACTGTTGACTATGCATCATGGTTGTGTGACTTAATTGATGTTTTTCTTTTCCTCTATGCGCTTCATGGCATGCCTGATCGTCTGCAAACACACCCAAGACATTTAAGTGTGTGTGTGTGTGTGTGTGTGTTGGCCTGTGTACAACATATTGTATGCCCAGTATATTCAAAATCTTGCAGTCACAGGCCAAATGTGTTTCACAGAGCTGATTTGACTGCAGTGCCCTGCTGGAGTTTCTACCTGAACAGCAGCATTATAATGGTGTTAGAAGCAGCTTTCAGTTTTATCCAACACTGACTTCCAACGCTTTATTTGCACTGTAAAATATAGACGAAGAAAATGCAAAATGCGAACAGGAAGGAAAGAATCATACAGTAAGAGCATACCATATGTGCAGATAAAGTGAACAGGCGTGTTTAATGCATTTCCTTTCCAATAAGACATTTTTGCTTCTTGCATAACTATGCGTCAACTGTGATCAGCTGAATCGTGAGAGACTGCCGGTGAACGAGCAACGCGTCACCCCCATCCCCACATGCGTGCATGTGTGTCCTCCTTGTCTGCCTGCATGAGACGAACAACACGAGGACCCACTCAGTAAAACGTCACTCTATAGTGCTGCTAATGGTTTAAAACTCCACAGGGTACCTTTTTTTAAACCTTTCCCATTTCAAGAGCAAACTAAATCCCTGTGTCATCTGTTGTTGTTTCAGATGAAATCGTATTAATATAAGGTGTTTAGTCTGTCCAAAAGCTCTTTATCTATATGGATATTTGAATCTACACACAGCACTTGCAGATCTGATGAAGTGGATTGCATCGATTGTACAGGTGTACCTAACAGACTGGTAACTCAGTGAATGGATATCAGCTGTGCTGCATCGCTCTGACTTCCTGCTCATACATGTAAAGGCCCGTGCGTGGCTTCAGCCACCTGCTCTGCCTACATAAAGATCACCGTTTGATTTATACTTTTCTTTTTGATGTGTGTCCCCCTTGTAGACGCTCACACACTGAGTCAGGAAGAGACCATAATTATCGCCCTGGCAACAGTCTCCGTGCTGGCCGTGGTTGCTGTAGCAGCCTTCTTTGGTTACCGCATGATGCACGGTGAGTTACCATGGCGCCACGCTGTGAGGAAGGGCAGAGAACATTCATTATTCACCGTTTAAATGATGTTAGAATTTCAATTAATTTAGACAATGTGTTTTAAATGCAGCTCCATGTTTTGACATTTTGTGTGTGTGTGTTTACAGGAAACGGTAAGCAAGGCCTTCACAACCTGAACATGATGGAGGCTGCGGGCTCGGAGAGCTCTCTGGACCTAGACAATCTCAAACTGCTGGAGGTCAGTGCCCACTGTTTGCGTCTCCACTGGCTCCTGCTTGTAATAAGAATTTCCCGGCCCAGGAAAGAGCCAAAGTATTTAGTGTAACGGTGTACAGTGCCAGCACAACACTGTGTAACACTACTCTCGCTAACCATGAGCCAATAGGAGGCTCGTACAGCGGTGATAGTAAACAGTTTTTCCAGTAATTTCACAAATCAAGATTAAGTTACATTGCTGCTACAGTTCCACAAATCGTTTTAGATCTCCGTGATAATGGTGGTGATGTATAGTGCTTTTGGTAAAGTAGATCCCCCTCAACAACACGACTCACTACATCTTTTATACCTCAAAATCCTGCAGATTCCTGTGTGTGTGTGTGTGTGAGTGAAAAGGAGGGGAACAAGAGTTAGAAAGAGAAACCAAAGGCATAGAGGCAAAAAATACACCCGAAATACATCAAGGTTTACGGTTACATTTGTCGTTTCAATGTGACCTCTATCATCTGATCTCGGTAGGACGCATTAAGTGACAGGTCGGTGCGCACAAAAATAGGATTTTGCTTACAGTGACACAGGATCCTGATAACCTGATATGGAAGTGAGAGAGCTCATATTGTGATAGGAAGTCAATGAAGTCTGGATGATATGCAGTCACAATGACAATATAAGCAGGCTAAAGGGATTAAAATGCGAGCAGGAGAAACCAATTTAAATAAAATCCAGCCACAGCAGACGGTGTGATGGTAGCTGTAACTTTAAAGTATAATTGAACTTTTCTGACTGTCTGTCAGTTTGTCGTGTACAAACTCATAAGATAAAGACGCATCTACAAAACAATGCAAGGCTATTTCGGTGCTGCTTATTTGTCAGATAAAAGCTGGAAGGAGAATTTCTGGGATTTTTTTTAACCTTAGTCTTTATAATTGTCTCTATTCAGACTATGAGTTATTATATTTCACTCAAAACCTCAAGGGTGAATGAAAAGGCTACTAGATGCAGAGATGCACTGATGTTCTGTTCTCTTTTGACATCTATTCAGAGCATTTCAGACCAGAGTGAGAGCGAGATGAATTCAGAACGCCGTCCTTGTGCCTTATTAAATGCAGGCACACGTTCTTTCAGACCAAACGGAGTCCACTGCTTTCACAGTATAGTTTATAGCCAGTGATAAAGTTTTTAGCAGAAAGGGCAAAGAGAGAGATGCACTCCGAAATGAATTTCTTACCCCCATGCAGATGACTTTTAAAGCAGAATGTTTAGACCTTAATGGTATGCTGTGCCCTGGCTAATTCAGGACACTAATTGAATGATTTGCAACTGACTTGAGGCCATTTTAACTGTTAAACCCTGCTGCTCGCCTGTAATTTAGCTCATTTCCTTTCTCCCTGCTGCCTATCTGGCTGTCTTTTATTTGTGTAACTCTCATGTGTTTCCTCTTTGTATTTATTAAGTAATCTTTCCGTAAGCAGCACAAAGAAGTAGACTTTTATCCACACCGTTTTCATGTTTCCTGTGAGCTATAAAGTAAAGTGTGTAAATAGTGTTGTTCTCTTTCAGCTGATAGGGCGCGGTAGATACGGCACGGTGTACTGTGGCTCTCTGGATGAGCGGCCTGTGGCTGTGAAGTTGTTTACTGCAGCCAACCGCCAAAACTTCCTCAATGAATGCTCCATCTACCGGCTACCACTGCTGGAGCATGACAACATCGCCCGGTTTGTTGCCGCCGACGAGCGGACGGGCCCCGAGGGACGCACGGAGTACCTGCTGGTCATGGACTACTACCCGCATGTGAGTAGTGGCGGGAGAAGGAAGTGGAGTATGTGTGTGTTCAACATAAAAACAACATGAAAAGTATGACACCTAATAATAACAACGAGTATCTATCTATCTAGTAACCTGGAAGATTTCAGTCCTGGTTGATTTGGCGATACTACATACGTGTACTACTGTTTAATACTACAGGTCCCAACAAACACTCTTTACTCTTCAGCAGCTACTTTGTCAGAAATGCAACAGATGAGCAGCTGCTGTATCTGTTTACAAACTAACGGTGTTTCAATATTTTTTAAATCATCTTCGTCAGGTCAGAATCCCAGTGGTATTGAAACAGTCAAAAATAAAGTATGCAGGCGCTACCTTGTTCCTTCTTGACGCTGTTTTTCTGATAGCCTTGCGTGATGTGCGTATAATTAATCTCTCTGGATAATTGGCCTTTTCCAGTCGAGGCATGAGCAACCAGGATGGTCCCAGCACAGCCGGTCCTAACACAGCAGGACAGGGTAAAAGGAGTTGGTGGTGGAGCTCTTCCTGTAACGGCTCTCTGTGGAGAGAAGGGGTCAATTATGTGCAGGCCGACAGACATCATCATCATCCAACAGACCATAACCCAAAAATATTTAATTTACAATTAGCAGCAAATCCTCACAATTGATGGCAATTCATGTTCTGCTCATCCAGAATTTGACTTGAAATGATGCATTTTAACTGTAATTGTTCAGTTTAAGTCAGCAGGGCGCGTGAGTTGGTTTCAGAACTACCTTTTCTGTTGCTTCCCACTTGAGTTTGCAGGCCTGAGTGTAGGAAGAACACTGTGGCTTCTGAGAGCAGGGCAGTGCAGAGTCATTGTAAATTGAAAGCATCGTTTCACCTATCTCAGCTTTTCCTGCAGAGAATTAAACATGCAGCTGGTGTAGCAAAAGAAAACATCCACACCGGGTGGTGAAGGCTGCCTCCAGGAACTCTTCAATATTAATGCAGATGTACCTTTAAACTGAATGCGTTTGCTGCCTAAGCCTTCAGCAGCACAGTTACACGTCAGCTGACCCCCCCCCAGCCAGCCTATGAAAGCTACGCTAATACACGTTGTCATGGAAACGCGGTGCACGCCAGGACACAAGACTGAGACAAGTAATGCATTCAAGTAAATGATAACATAATTTATTTAAAACAAAGACATTTAATGTAATTTTCTTTAGTAGCGGATGTGCAAATAGCCCTGTGATTGATTTTGAGAGAAAAGATGAAGTGGCTGTGCGTCAGGGCCAGGCCAGTTACTGATTAACAAGACTGATGAAGATAACTGAGGAAGGAAATTAACCCTATTCAATGTCATTTCTGGTAAATATTGTAATGGAGGCTTTGATATTCCCCATCTGTACACACAACCAGAATTTCAAAATCTCATAACTCAAGAACACTGCACTGCGGTCATAAAATATTCTGTCAGTCCGTTTTATTGTCAAACTTTACAAGGAAGTCAAAGCACCAGGTCAGTCTTTCTTTTTTTTTTTTTTGAGCTGTGAATAATAAATGTGAAGATAATCTTTTTTTCAAGTTCTCTGTCTTGACCTTCTTGGGATTTTATTGATGGTGAAGGTGGCATTTTGATTTTTGAAGCAAAAAAATGTGCATGGTTCTCTTGCAAATGAATGTGTGTGAGATGGGGATCGAACATGGTGGCATAGCCCGAAATATTGTGCTGGTGAGCCTCTGTCTCACTTGGGTGGCACAGGGATAACTTTAAAGGGGTTTCGATAAGGAAATCAATTAAATTCCTAACGTACAAAAACAAAATATAACTGCAGAAAATGTGCAAAGAAACCTAGACCTCCATGAATAAATATACACATACATAGAAACAAACATACTCTACAAATAAAGTAAGAAGGAAGTCGAAGCAGGTCTAACGTCAGCAGGCAAACTGCATTCTTTAGGTGCATAAATACTGAATGGATATTGCCTTATCTATCACAGATTTATATCAAAAATGACTTTCAGTCTAGGCTGCCAGACGGGCTCATTTACTGCAGAGAGGTCACTTATCGGGCTAGTGGAGGTTTTCCTTGTCCGCTGTAAGGGTCTAAGTAGAGAGGTGTCGTATAATGTACAGATTGTAAAGCTGAGTTGGGAGTTACGCAGGTTAGCTAGCTTAATCAGCAACAGTTGTCTTCTATCATTTTGACTTGATTTGACCTGTTGTTGCCTGCTGGCAACATTATGTGTATTGTATAACAGATGTATTTCATTCATACATTTTATTAACTCATCCATCTTTCACATGGGTGTCCCCACAGGCCCTCCTGTGCCTACGCATATGGTTGAACACACACATTACTTGCTGTTTGTTGACTTGTATTTGAAGTGGAGCAAGTTTCCCCCCCCCCCCTTTTCTTTAGACTTTTCTTCCTCTGTATGTCGTCTTATCTGTCAGATCTTTAAAGTGATGCTGGTGGTTGAAAATGTTCCTGTACTCTCTCTATCTGCCCCCTATGTTTCTCCGTCTAATCTCCCTTGTTTACCTTCTCTCTGTTTGTATCCCTCCCTCACCCTCTGCACCCTCTTTCCTCACCTGTCCCCTCACCTGTCCCCTTCTCATGTCCTCCCCAGGGCTCTCTGAGTCGCTACCTGGGCCTCCAGACCAACGATTGGGTCAGCAGCTGCCGGCTCGCTCACTCCGTCACCCGCGGCCTGGCGTACCTACACACTGAGCTCTTCAAAGGAGGTGAACTGGAGGGCACACACACACACACACACACACTCACACACACACACACACACACACACAGACACACACACTCACAGTTAATTACATAACTGCTGACAGTTTACTCAGGCTCAAGTTCCAAGGCTGCTGCTTCATCTGTTACTGAAACACAAACATATACAAAGGATTGTGGTGGAAAATGGGAAAGCTTTTTGTGTTAGTTTATACTTTTTAGAAAGGCTTTAGTTTGTTTGTGTGTATTACCATCTCTAGCCTGTCCCACTGCCTCGCGCTTTAGGCTTCTTACGACCTGCACACTGCAGCTCCACGTGGGTCTGTTTGGTTTGGAGCGCCTTGCATCCCTACATTTTGACAAACGCACACGTGCACAATGCTTGCATGCTCAGCCATGGGTATTTATAGACTGGCCTCAAGCGTAAAACGTCAGAGAGCGTAAAAAAACTAATAGAGGGACAAACTAGGGGAAGGACAGCAGACGCAAGATAGGGCTAAAGATGACATGTGAATATCCCCGCGGCTCAATGAAATCTGAAGTCTTAGGAGGCAGAAGTGACAACTGAACTAAGCCTTGGCTGGTTTTTTTAACATCACCAAATCTCAGCCTCAGTGGTTGCCCTCCTCCTTCCTCTTCATCAGCACAGATACACATCAAACAGGCTTAGAAGTGAGAGGGGAAGAAAGTGCACTTGCAGTAGTGTGTGTGTGAAGTCAAGGAATGGAAGTAATTCTGTTTGTGCAAGCATGTGACAAGGAGGGGGGGGGGGGGTGTCCATCTTCCTTTGTTGTCTTTCTCTGCAAGTCCAAAGTGATGGACAGAGCGGAGATGTGACGAGAGAGAGAGAGGGAGAGGGCTGGTGTTTGTGCGTAGCTGTTAACAGCAGAATCTCTCAGGCTTTGCGACACTCGTCATCCTCCCCCACTCCTCCTGCACGTCAATAGAAGGCAGCAGATAACCGCTCCTCACTGCACCCTCTGCTGGACTGTGAGATACTGCAGGCAGAGGCTACTCAGTCATATGGTCTTAATCCCATTGTTGTAGATTAGATTAGGGGGTTTAGCCCTCAATTGACAGTGCAGCTTGCTTTGGTGAACAATGACTAATGAGGGGAATGGAAAGATATCTGACAGGATTTTCTGGATGTTATCATTCATTTGCAAACAGCACAAAATACCTCTGCCTGAGTACATTGAATCTTTGCAGCAAAACATTTGGGAGTGCCGTCCAGACTTGCATGTTTAATGAAAGATGAATAAGCTTCGTCTTGTGTCTTCTTCTGATCCTCTCTTTGTCATTCTTTGTTTCCCTCTTCTCCTTTTCCATCTATCAAGACTTGTACAAGCCAGCGGTTTCCCACAGGGACCTGAACAGTCGGAATGTTCTCGTCAAGGCTGACGGCACGTGTGTCATCATCGATTTCGGCCTGTCCATGAAGCTGACAGGAAACAGGCCGGCGCGTCACGGCGAGGAGGAAAACGCTGCTATAAGCGAGGTGAGCGTTCAAGAGCTTAAATAATTTATTATCAGTGCAATAGAAGAAAACATCAGAAGAAAACATATCATCTGGAACATTATCATTCCTCACCTTGTCTTACTTTTTCTTTCTGTCTCATCTTTCATCACAAACCTTTTCTCATCCCCCACCCTTCCTAATTCCTTCCACATGCTCCGTCTGCCAGGTGGGGACGATCCGCTACATGGCTCCAGAGGTCCTGGAGGGGGCTGTGAACCTGAGGGACTGTGAGTCGGCCCTGAAGCAGGTGGATATGTACGCTCTGGGCCTGATCTACTGGGAGTCCTTCATGAGATGTACCGACCTTTTCCCTGGTAAGACACGCAGACAGACAGGACGGACGGACTGTCTGTTTTGAGTCGTCACCACATACACAACTGCGTTTGTTTTTACCGGCATTATCACAAACGACACAAGAACGAGCTCCTCCCACACTACATACACCAGAAAGCCATTAAATATACATTTATCAGAGTGACTGGAATTTTGTCCAAAACAAAAAAGGAAAGTTTAGTGAATATTTCTGCTACATGAAAACTATCTCAGATTCATCCTTCCTCTTCCTGCCCTACCTCTAGGAGAGTCTGTGCCAGAGTACCAGATGGCCTTTCAGGCGGAGGCAGGGAACCACCCAACGTTTGAGGACATGCAGGTCCTGGTATCCAGGGAGAAGCAACGGCCCAAATTCCCAGAGGCCTGGAAAGAGAACAGTTTGGTACGTTTGTGTGTGTGTGAGAGCAGAGCCACGCTCCAATTTATAATACACCGTCAGCAGATTGTAACACATGTCACTACAATGTTACAATTTAATTTTTAATTATCTGACTATTTTTGTTGTTTGTTTTGTGTTTTGGTTATTATTAGGCTTTGAAGGCACAGGAAATAAACAAAATACAGACGGGTTCAGAAAAATAATTTCACATAGATATTCTAGTTTCTTGTAAAATGAATCTCCTTTATAGATTGATAAAGTTTTGTCTATATGTGCAACCAGATTCCAACCAGAATCTGATATTGACATGTATCACAATATATAAGAGTCCCCCCCCCCCCCCTAAATTAAATGATTTCTTCTTGCACTTCTTTCAGTTTAAGAGATGGGGAACAACATCCAGGAAATGTTTCTATAGCGATCAGTGTTTTAATTAAGTGTTCAAACTGTGTCTCCTGCAGGCGGTTCGCTCTTTGAAGGAGACGATGGAGGACTGTTGGGACCAGGACGCAGAGGCCCGACTCACAGCACAGTGTGCCGAGGAACGACTGGCAGAACTGCTCCTCATATGGGACCGCTCCAAGTCTGTCAGCCCCACGCTCAACCCCATGTCCACCACACTGCACAACGAGAGGTACGCAGAAACACACAGGTACCTCCATCATTGCGGTACTTGTTTGAAATGTTGTCTCTAACTGTTTGCCTCTCAATGTTTTCTGCCAGAAATCGCATGACGCCGAAGTCTGGTCCGTATACAGACCACCCCTCCACTTACATTGAAGAACATGAGGGCGTTGCAAAGAACACACAGGCTGACACCACTGGCTCTGTGAGCGGCCGGACTGGGGCTGGGACCGGGACCGGAGAGAGAAACAGGAATTCCATCAACCAGGAGCGCCAGCAGCAAGCCAACGCCCGCCTGCCCAGCCCAGAGGGCAGCAGCACCAGCATGGGCCTGAGAGGCAGCCCCTCCGCCTCCACTACAACCACCACTATAATCTCTGACTCTGAGGGACCTGCAGGGACCGCCTCAGTCCCCGTCTGCCCCCACCTGACTCAGGAAGACCTGGAAACCACCAAGCTTGACCCGAAAGAAGTAGACAAGAATCTGAAGGAGAGCTCAGATGAGAACCTGATGGAGCACTCCCAGAAGCAGTTCTGCTCTCCAGATCCGCTGAGCCCCGGCAGCTCCAGCCTCCTTTACCCCCTCATCAAGATGGCTAGTGAGGCAGCAGGCACGTCAGACCCCGCTGCCCCCATGCCCACCACCATCTTCCCCTTGCCCAAGCAGCAGAACTTGCCCAAGAGGCCGTCCAGTCTGCCACTGCGCACCAAGCCCACCAAGAAGGAGTCGTCATCGTCATCACTTAGATTCAAGTTTGGTCGCTCGGGGAAGTCCAACCTGCGGCAGGTGGAGGGAACAAAGATGAACATTGGTGCAGTAACAGGCACAAACACAACTGTGGAGGCTCACCGGGGTGCAGGCACAAACAACACACCTGCTCTACGAGACACGCATGTCAATGGGAGCGTAAACGGCGCCGTTAACGGTCACGCCGGTGCTGGGATCTCGTCCATAGCTACAGGTGGAGCGACAGGTTTCAGCATAAATCAGAACGGCTCCGGAGCCCTGAGGTCAGACGATAGCCGTCTGAGCCTCGGCGTCATCACAGCCAGCCCCGACGAACACGAGCCGCTTCTGAGCCGCGAGCGAGAGCAGCCCGATCCGAGAGACACGTCGTCGAGCGTCGCAGCTCTCCGCTCGGCACGTCCCAACACGAACAACAACAACAGCAACACTGGCCACGGCCAGGGGGATGGGGAGAGCGGAGGAGAGAGTGATGGAGGCGAGGATGAGGGAAGCGGGGAAGGAGGAAGCAGGGAAACCACGGGGCCCCCAGGAGAAAGCTCGGGGTCCGGATCTGGCATCACTGTCCCTCAGGGGCAGGCTCCGGTCATCATGAGAGGGGAGGCCCTGCTCAGGCAGCCCAGAGCCCGCAGGCCTGAGAGACCGAACTCCCTGGACCTGTCCTTCACTACACAGGATCTGGGCTCACTAGGTAACGTTACACACAAAGATCCTTCTCAACTCAACTCTCGGCTCACTGATGTGTGTTCAATAGTTTGTGGACAAGAGCTCTATAATACAGAGGAAGAAGATAATATCAGGCGTTGACACACACGACTTGTCAGGATACATTCATTGTTGGTTTGAATCTGGAATTTGTTGACAATAACAAACATATAGATTTATCCTTTAAAGTATTTCAGTTTAAACTTCTATAAGATGCAAATCCTCACGTTGGTAAAACCATGAAACATCTACAAATGTTTGGCATTTTTATTTGATAAATTACTTTATGATTTGGTTGATTATTAAAATAATTAATACATTTTTAGTTGACCAACGAACCCAATTGACTAATAATTTAAGTACTCTATTGCTGAATTACCTTACAATTAATGGTTGAATAGACCTATTATGAACTATGTAACCTTAAAAGGACACTACACCAAATGTACACATAAAGTTAATTTGGCTTGTCTGGTTTCAGTCCAAAACCCAAAGATAGTCACTTTAATATATTAAAAACAGAAAATCTCCATATTTGAGAGGGTGAAACGGCATTTTCATCTATTTGTGCATAAAACATTTCATAAACAATCTGTTAATCATTCTGAGTCATTGCAGAGCTAGTTACATCCTGGGGCATGGAGTTGGAAAGAGATGGTAATTTACCAGGCAGGAAGGGTCTAATGAAACTATATTGGTTGCATTATGGGAAATGTAGGATCGAGTGTTACTCGGGACTATAAGTCAGGATATCTCGGCCTCTGCTGCTTCGATTTTGACCAGTCTATTTTTAATATGAATTTTCTTTAATAATAGTTCCCCAACTTTAGCGTTATACTGAAGTGCCCGAGTGCCCTTTTAATAAAGGGTTATGCTAAAGCAACCTTTTAAGGACACACAGTCTTACATGGCCACCTTCAGGAGACGGGTATCGAAGATGTTTCATGTCATTGGTATAAAAAGTTGCCACAAGGTACTGATCAGTGTTCCTTCCTGTTTTCCAGGGGAGGGCTTGGTACAGGCAGACGGAGCCTTCGGGACAGGAGAGAAAATCAAGAAGCGCGTCAAAACGCCTTATTCCCTGAAGAAGTGGCGACCCACCACATGGGTCATCTCCACAGACACCAGGGGACCGGAGGTCAACAACAACGGGTCCTCCCGTGGTCGAAGTCACAGTCAGAACCGGCCCAAGTCCAGTTCGGCCATCTACCTGCGGGGGGGGAGCTTGGCCAGCGAGCCCAGCGACACGCATGTGTGAACACGGGCTCTCTTAACAAGATTGAAAGAAGAAAAAAAACCCAGAGAGCGTTTGGTTTCTGTCTGTTGAGCTCTCTGCTCTAAATCAGCAAGAGGAAGCTATGGAGTGTCTTGTGAACAAACAGTCTGATCGTGTACAGTAATTAGGTCTGTCTCACTCCTGTGTGTCTTTCTGATGATGGCATTGCTTTAAATGGAATCCAGCTATGCAGCATTCTGCTTCTGTTCCCGCATTTTTATTAATCTCCCTTTGTCGTTTATTTCTTTCCCCATGTTTCATCCTCATGAGCACAGCAATGTTTTAAATGGATTTCTTTCTTTCTATGTGCACTTTGAACCGACTTAAATCAGTGTTTAGAAGTCCTGTCTGTTGCGACCACAACAAGAAGTGGTCTCTAAACTTAAAAAGGCGATGAAAAACAATCAACACTGAGCGTTCTTTCACGTACTTTGCTGTATCAAGCAATGTTTGAGAGTAGGCTCTGTAAAAGAATTGACTGTCTTAAAAGACAGAACTACTATAAAGAAACAAATGTATTTCCTTGATTTGTATGCAATACCAATTTGAGTCTTTTTCGACTACGTATCCATTTTTTGTATCATACTTTTTAATTGTGCAATAGGATTTAGGTTTTGATGCTTTCAATGTTTTTATCGCTTCCATTTGTTCATCGTTTTATCCCGTCATTATTTTTGATATGTTAATCTCTGTTGCACTTATGAATTGTCACAATCGTTTTGTAAACAATCCACCTTACACTATCCACCCCCTGACTCGAGAGGAAAAAATGGATGACAATCCTCCTCTCTTTCCTTCTTCTCTGGACTAATTTAGGGGGGCACAAACACGAACAATCAATCCCAGCTGACTGGAAAGGTGGGTTTTCATGGAACTCCTCTGCTTGCACAATTACACCAGGAATGGCTCAAACTCTGGGGTCTTTTAACACTACAATCACCAGAATCAAATCTATGGAGAGATCTGTTACAGTGGCCAACTCAATCACTGTACCACTATCACCTCACCTCACAGGGGACTGTCCTTATGCGACTGAAAGACCAGAAACACTAGAAAGCCCAGATTCTGCTCTTTGAACTGTTTGAAATCAGAAACTAGTCTAAAAGAAACCAAACCCCTCTGAAGCACGCTGGATATTATTTCTGCTTCTTGTTGTCTCATCCCTCGATGTTCGAATGACTGATTCAGTGTGTGCGAGTGTGCACGTTTTGTGTTTCTTTACGTCAGCAAGCATTAGAATTGTTGGGGCCTAGCGCTGTACAGGCGTGCTGAAATGTCATTGTACTCATTCTGTTCTTTCAGCGCTGCTTCAAGGGCATATGAAGAGATCTCATTTATGTTTTTGTAATCTGTAATTTTATGAAAAAAACATGTATGTGTATTGCATCGATATTTGCATTGTTTTTATGGAATTCTGTTTTGCATTCAATGGACATGGCCTTTGATTCCATTGCTATGCATCTGCTCGGTACAGTTTCTGTAAACATTTTCAAGTCAATATGGAAGAAAAAAAACATAATAAATGTATGAAATAATTGTTGGTTATATCTGTTAAGGAGATGTCTTGTTTGGGTTACAGGCCTTTTATTTTGAAAGTACTATAACAGCGAAAATGTCAGAAGTAAAAGAGATTAGTGCTTCCAATAGAGGTTTTTTCAAAATGTTGCAGTATTCCTCTAAAAACTCACTGGTAGCTTATTTCTATTTTCCTCAGGTGTGCATTTTAATGACTGACATTTGAAGTAGGTATGCTATGTAAAGTAGGAGTTCAAATTGTATTATCCCCACGAAAGGGTAAGACAACCCTTGTTAGGTACCATTCTGTGAGCCTTGTTAGCTTTAGCATAGCATACATCAGACGATGGCAGAACCACAGCTGTACAGTTCTATTCCTCCATGTTTGAGACGACATAGAACATATATGTCACATAAAACAAGTCTCTCAGACTCGCCAGAAATTGCTAAAGTCGACACACGAGGGAGACATTTCCTCTCCTCTACTTGTTTACCTCACTTCTCCTCTCCGCCGTCTGCTCCACGCGCCCTAGCAACTGCAGCATCAGCACGAGCTGCGCAGCGTTGGTACGCTACGTCAGAGCTCTGCTCCAGCGTCAAGCCAGCTACAGGGAGCCAGGACAAAACCGGAAGAGGACTGACTTGATTAAAATAAATATTTAATATATGTATAATGTATAGTGTTTTTCAATTGTTTTGTGGGTTTTTTTTTTACTACTGGGCTCGGCCCCTAATTCTCCCCTCTCCTGTCTTGCCCGAGATTGTTGTTATAATTTCATTAACATATAAGGTAAATATAAAAACACAATTGGAATAATGCCCAATGGCCTACTAGATTTGAACACATTTGAACACTGCAACCTAGAGCTTTATCATCAGATAATGTACCAGGACCCGCCTTTAAGCCCTCATAATGTGTAAAGCAATTTCCAAACCCACAGAGTTGAAAACTCTTCTTAGTAATTAAATAGAAGAGTCGACAGAGCAGAAATTTTACTTTGAAAACAACAACCGGAAGTGTTGGTGTTTATTCCACCGTGCTTCACACTGGTCCCTCACCCGTCGTGTCAACCGAGGCTAGCCCAGCATCACCGCCTTCTTCTTTCTATCCCTTCTGTATTTTCTGTCATTCTGTTATTTTTTCCGTCGTTTTCCGACACTTCACGAACTCTGCCAGGTGCACATCGCCTCTTCCTCTTTTTATACAAATTTTTCTTCGACCAGAAAGCGTTTTGATTGCTGCTTCAGCCGTCGTGCCGCATCAGCCGGGAGAGAAAAACATCCATCCACGACGACGAGGAGGCAGGGTGCGAACACAGCAACGCCCATTTTGACACCTACTGTATCACTAGTATACCAACGAAAACGTTTTAGTATCTTTTCTATGTCTGCCTGTTTATATCTAAGAGGGCTTTCCTCACTAGTAGCCTGCACTGTCGTCCTTTCGCCCTGTGTGTTCCCACCGCCTCTGTAGCATCTTCGAGTAGCGGCAGATATCAACAGGGGCTGAGGAGCTCCATGCCCCTTCGCATGCAGCGCGGCTTGATCACATTTCTGCAGGTGAGGAACGTCATGTTTCTCCTCATACATATATTTAATCTCAACGAGCCTGCTTATTGCTCGTCTGGCATTTGGAGTTTATATGTATACTAGCATGGAGTATGTTTTGATGATGGGGATGATATGTGTGGGAGGAGTTGCATGCTTGTCTCCCAGTAAACACAATTGGCCTACATTATACATGCGATTGCGTGGAGATTTGATATTCAGGGAGCGATCTTTCATGAGTGTAAGTATTGTATTTATTCAAATTAATGCGTTGACTAGTCAATAATTCTTAGGTCTACAATTGTGTATTTTAAGCATTATCTCTGCTTTAGCGCTTTTATTAATATACGACCCAGCAATTTGCAAGATAAATGGATGTTTTATTTTGTGTGGTTAAGTCTTCTGGTTCCATTAGAACAGACTATCTTTGGGTTTGGTATTAAAAACATAAGTATCAATTTGGGCTTTAATAAATGTAGATTGTTGCATTTTCCTGCATTTTCTGATATTTTATAAAAAAACAATTAATGGAGAAAATAGAGGATTTACATCAGGTGCTTATTACTTTCTGTGCAAGTTTGGCTTTCCCGCTTTTGATCTGGCTGCTGAGTGAAGTCTTGTGTTATGAGCTTATCTGGTTTAAAGTGACCTCAGGTGGTAACAGTCCAGCTCCTTGGATGTATACTACAACCAGTGCTACTAATGCTGCCTGCCTCAAGTACAATGTAGTGGGTCGCTGATTTGTGTACGGACAGGAAAAGCAGCAGTAAAAATAAAGAAGGCTGAGCATTTTGCTTGTAGACTGCTGATGCCAAAACCCCTGTTTACTTACACACACACACACACACACACACACACACACACACACACACACACACACACACACACACAAGTGCGTTTGTGTGTTAATGAAGATCAGTCGGCCCGTTCCCTAGCAACAATGTGTGCTGGTGAAGGCCCCTGCCAAATTTAGCTCCTGGACCGGCTCTGCCAGTCAATGCTGCGTTTATCCGTATTGATACATGCTGCGTGTACAGTGTGTGTTGTTATTAGGATTGGACAGCTTTTCAGTGGGAGCATTGATGCTGAAAAATAAATGCGTCCTCTATCCTGCGAGGTGCTTTGCATCCATTAATATGGATTCTGTTGCGTGCGTGTGTGTGTGTGTGTATGTACGGCTTTATGAATGCTGCATTGTTGATCTGCTGTTTATAGCAATATTGATACAAAAAGGGTTTTACTTTTTTAATTTGATATCACAGATTCCAGTGCAGTTTCATGCAATTAGCATCAATTGGATTATTAACACAATGAAGTATAACATCTTATGCTGAAAGAAAATCCCTATTGTGAATTAGATTGTACAAAGAGACGTAATAGGGATAATTATGGACACCTATGATCAGAGTATTTACAATGTATATATTCTCTAACTTGGATCAATTGAAAGAATAATTGTTCACTATTTTGCTGGTGTCCCTCCTTCCTCCCCAATAAGAAGTCCATAAACGTATTAGATCAATTAAAGAGACACTATGTAACATGTGAAAGATAATAGTCCTTGTTCAGGTGAAAAGTTGAACTCATAAGTAGTAAAACACACTTATGAGTAAAACATGGATATTTGTAAAGGTTTGTTTTACAATGGAAAACTTGAATCTGAAATCAGAATATGCTGACGCTGGCTGATCCCGTGCACCCTGCACCCTGCTCCCGTGCACCCGTGCAAAACATGTTACTGTAGTTCTGAATCAGACTCAGGCGGGCAGGAACCAGCAACTGCCCTCAGTGCCTCCTCCCCCCCACCCCCCCCTCTGCTTTAAGCTGTTTTAATGCCATTAACCAGGGGCTGTGTGAGACTTAGATGGGGGCATATCCGCTCTGCCCACTACGGGACAGATTAACAACAATCTGGCAACACACACTCATAGACACACATGCACACACACAATCCTAGACAGACAGAGCAAGCAGCCATGAGCTTATCCTGCAGGCCAGCTGTGTGTGTCTGTTGATTTGTTGATGTGTTTACCATGTGTTGACAAATAAGTTGTTTACATCGACAGGCAGCTCTAACTCATCTGGACTCCTCCTTCTCTTTCCTCCTCAGACTGCATCAGTGGCCTTAACCTCCCACATCCTCCTGTGGTTCTCCTCCACGTCCTCTGGCGTCCCCTTCCTCTCCCTCTGAGCGCTCGGCTCCTCATTCTACTCTCGGTCTCCCGCCATCGCGTCCAGCTGTGGCCCTCACAGGGCGCGCTCGCTGGCTCTCACCTGACAGGTCCCTGGCCTCAGGACGACAGCCAGCACCAACAATCTCCCTACATGAGGGACAAAGCGACGCAGGTGAGTGCTGTGGGGGGTCTATGTCTGCTAGTGTGGTGCATGACTTGTTGATATGCATAGGATAAAATCAAACAAATAGGATTTAAATAATTCAAATGTATGTGCAGAGAAAGGGCTTATTGATTACCTCTAATGATATACTGTTGCAAACATGTTTTTAATGATTTAAAGTTCTGCTTTGGCTTGCTTCTTTGCGGAGAAACTCACTTTTACAGATCTGTCAATTAGTTGACCCATAATTTGTATAGTATACTATTACATCCCTAATATTTGGTGTTATAATATATTATCAGTGCTAATATCATAAATTGCCAGAAGTTGAGCTTCAAGAAATGAAGGAGCCAGTGAGGTGCACGGATTAGAGTGGGTTGCATTGATAATAAAGTGTTTTTGGAGAAAAATAAAGAATTATAAAGATATATTATATACTATATAAACTGTAATCATAACAAATGTCACTAAATATTAAATAAGCCACAGTAACGGCTCTACGGGGATGTATTTAGGCACAAGGTGCTTTAAACTAAATGCTAACGTTAGCATGTTGACATCCTAACAATTGCAATGCTAACGTGCTAATAGTAACATATGCTAACATATGCTAATTAGCACTAGATTTATCCTCGTGTGTGTGTGTGTGTGTGTGTGTGTGTGTGTGTGTGTTCTTGCTTCACACAAACTATACTGAATGCTTGCAAGATGTATGTGTGTTTATGAAGCTGCAGGCAATCAATGCAAAGAGGTGAAGAGAGATTGCAGACGGTTGCATCATCACGCTGCGCTGCCTCTGACTATCACTCACACACTGACTTTGAAGCAGACTCGGGTCAAACAGAAGCTGGGGGGAGATGTTTCTTTAACAGAAAGTCATTATGACCTCAGAAGTTATGAGCAGATTCACTTCTTAGATTGTTTCATTCAACACCTTTAGAGGCCTGAAGACGGGAAAGTTCTGTGTATTTAACAAGAAACAAGCGGCCTTTTTAAATGAGCATACGTTATATATGTTTCTACGCAGCATCTCATTGTCACTGTTAAAACTTCTCCATCTCATCAAGTCATTTCTGAAAATGTACAAATACATTGAGATATTCAATGTGTTTTTCATCTGTTATATTTGCATATTAGCACTTTAGAAGAGTTAATATTGTGTTTACTCTTATTCTCATTCTTCGTTGCGCTCCAGTGTTTTAAGAGAATCCTCGTCTGCACCTCACTGCGTATATTGTTGATCATGTTAAAATCTGAAGTGACTCGGTAAGAAGGCTGTTTCTGCCGTGATCTTGTGACCCCTTGTATTTATCTTGGGGCCCCTGTGTGTGTCCTGACCCCCAGTGCTTTCACTATCACATATGTTAAATGTTAGGCACCAAGACAACACTACTCAGTATCACACGGGTAACGCCAGCGGTGGCTCCGAGAAACAAAATGAACGTGTCTCTTGTTCCTCCAGACTTTTGTTTTGTTACTTTAAACCCAATAACACAAAATGATGCCACGTTTAATGACAGAAACACTTTAGAAATGGAGTTTTTTAGAATGTTATGACCTCGTATGTTTAAGTAAGCCCCTCCCATGCAGGACTCCAAACAAAAACGGTGGATTATTTGCATTATTCATGAATGATTATTGAATCCAGGTCTCCTTTTCCTGTTACATTTTTCCTCACGTGTCTCGGAATTTAGTGTTTGGTGCTTGTATGCTTGATATTTAGCTCTAACCAGTGTGTGTGTGTGTGTGTCAGACCCCCAGGGCCTGGGCAGATGAGAGGAGGAGGGGCTCTCACAAACGCTCGGCCTCCTGTGGGAGCACCGACCAGCTCAAGGAGGTCAGTTTCTTCCCTCATTTCAAAGCCCAAATAAACATGTGGACAGAAACTCTCTTTTGTGTTGTAAATATGTTTTTGTGAAGCATTGTGCAGCGGTTCTGACTCCATTAACCAGATATAGCTGGATACATCTATATGTCTGCATTACAGTGTCTGTTTGTCTGTGAAACTCTCCAGATTGCCAAATTGCGTCAGCAGCTTCAGCGCAGCAAACGCAGCAGCCGGCATCGGAGGGACAAAGACCGCAAGTCCCCGTTCAATGGCAGCCATACCATCATCCAGTCGCAGGTAATCAATAGAGACTGTGTGTGTGTGTGTGTGTGTGTGTGTGTGTGTGTGTCACTCTGTCTCAGAGGAACTAGGTTGGCTCTTAGAGAATTTAGAGGACGTCCCACTTTCCTCATGTCCCTGTTTGGCTCTGCCGTGTGTCTCCTGTTAATTTGAAATGTAACGTGGGGTTTTTAACAGCCTCTGGTCTATGAAAAGTCAGCTAAATTGGGTTCCTCTGATACAGCAGACACTCACACACACACACACACACACACACACTCCTGTCACGTTGCTGTGTCGGTGACAGCGGCAGGACCGGTCTTATGCTCCCTGTGGAGTGTGCTGGAGTGCAGCTGTCCTGCTTTCTGGACCTCCTCATGAGACAAAGAGAAAGGAGGTCTGGCTGAGTTATCACGCAACTTTTCTCACAATACCTTTGACAAGCTCATTAAGTGACACAAAGAGCCACAGGAACACACTGCCAAAGCAACATAAAGATGACAAACGTGCCATCTATTGATTGCAAAAAGAAAGTAACTTTAATTATTGCTCGTCTATCTTTTTTTGTGTTCAAATGTTTTATTTATTTTCTGCTGCAGGAGAGAAAAGCAAAGAGATTCATCAGATTCTTACAGAAACATGCCAAGTTCCATTTCTGTCCGTGTGCTAAAGAGTGATAAGAGGATGACATTTTAATTATAAAAATAGGTAGAAACTTGATTTTTGGAAAGGCATCAAGCTGCCTGTCTATTTTGTCAGTGTGTGGGGGAAGCTGTTAATTGTCATAGCGCATTGTTCCCTGTCCCTGAATGCACCGTTTAGTTAAAGTATCCTGATTGTGAGACTTTCCAATATTTATGATTTATATATACTTATGTTGCTATTGTATGTTATCTTGTGTGTGCTCAGCAACAATGCCAGAAATATGAAGCATATATTCACATGTTTCCTGTGTGTGGCTGCAGTTTCCTGCTCACTGCAACTAAATGAAAGTCAAAGTGCTCACAGCAACATCTGTAAACAGGTGCAGAATCTATATTAACTGCAGCCATGTGTGTGTTTGTGTGTTTTGCAGTCACCTATGCCCAAGACCATTCTGATACCCATCCCTATATCCAAGTCATCAGCCCCTCGTTTCCGCAACAGCGTGGAGGGCCTCAACCAGGAGATCGAACGCATCATCATCCGAGACACGCCTGAAAAGGACGAGACCATTGTTGTGAGTGATTGGGGGTTAAAAATGTACTATTCAATGTTTCCTCCCTCCTGAAGTAATTAACGTGCGAGGTTCTTTAAGGACTCACACACCACCGCTGTCCGGGGATTAAGCCCCCGGTGCAACGTTGTTATTGTGACCTCATTTGTGCGTGTGTGTGTGTGTGTGTTTGTACGACAGCCGCAGGATGTCCCAGATGGGCACCGTGCACCCCCACCCGTCCCCCCACAGCGCAGCAGCAGCACCCGCAGCATAGACACACAGACTCCCTCAGGGGGCGGTCTGAGTGGTAACCATAGCAATAGCAGTAGCCGACCCGACTCCATCTCGCCCTCCTACCTCACCGTCCTCAATGACATGGGTGGAGGCAGCCCCTACGAGGACAAAGGTGACTAACACACACCACATAGTACCTTATTGTACACATGCCGTGCCAAAGTCTCTTTGAGCACGATCTGCTGCTGACCGCGACCTTTGACCTCCACTCTCCCCTCTGTGTCTGTCCTCAGAGCTGGGCCCCTGCTCCCCGCTGCCTAAATACGCCGCCTCTCCCAGACCCAACAACAGCTACATGTTCAAGAGAGAACCTCCAGAGGGCTGCGAGAAAGTCAGAGTGTCCGAGGACACGTTGTAAGTAAACAAAACGAAATGAACAAGCTGTTAGCGAACACGTACTAACTTGTGTCAGTACACTTGAATGAAGGCTAACTGTGTCTCTGCGTGTGTTTACAGAACCAAACCTTTGCAGAACATCCCTCCCTTCTTGTGTCCCGACCGGAACAAGGTCAACTTCATCCCCAACAGCGGCTCTGCCTTCTGCCTCGTCAGCATCCTCAAGCCCTTACTCCCCGCCCCGGACCTCAGCTTTCGCTCCGGGGTGGGCCTCCGGAGCCTGTCCCCGTCCCTCGTGCCTCTGTCCACCCAGCCCTGCCTCCTGGAGGAGCCCGAGAGCTTCTGACGGCCCATGAGTGCTTCAAGTCAGCCCCCAGAAGAACCCCCCACAAAATCAGAAAACATTTACTAGGAAACAACCCTTCTGCTCCAAAAGAAATGCCTTCAGCATGCCAGCGAAGCTCTCTGATGTCCTTATCTTGTTGAAAAGCGCTTCCCACTGCCTCTCCTCAGACGACTACAACGTGAGAGTCCTGCAGCCCTGTGCGGGTGTTTGCAGCTAACATTTCATCGCTTTCTTCTACCTTTAGTGCTGGTTATGTTCCTGTTTTTTGGGAGGAAAAGGGCGAAAGGACAGACTCTTTTATTTCATCGTATTATACCATGGCGCCTTTCCACGGACATATCTCTTTTTCTATCTGTAGTTATTTCTCTTGATATAAAATATGCCTTCCATTACAAAAAAAAAAAAAAGGCCGCTGGTTTCTTGGCGACCAAGAGTTTGACCACGGAGGCTGATTTTGGTGCTGCCAGATATATCGTAGCAAAACTTGAACGGTTGTGAAAAGGAGACGTTTAAAAATGTGCCTGATATTTTAGACCGCTCTAGTTTCGCTAAACCAGCGTAGTGCTCTGATCATGTTTGTTTCTTTAGCACGACACACATGATGTTTGCACTATGATGGCCGTAGATACATACAGAAAGGCATGGGGCGAGCAGAAAACATACACACGCTTCAAAACATATTTGGAATGTGACCTAAATCCATCTGTTTTGTACTTTATCAGCCGTTTGCAGTGAAGGCCGCCTGTAAACTGTTACAGGCTGATGCCTTTGTTTCACTCACTGGTGGCAGTGAGTTGCTCCCCTGCCTGCTGCTGTGTATCTATGGGAAACACAGGCCAGGGCTATGATGTGTGCAGCGTGTTCAACCCGTGTCTGCCTGCCCCTCCTTCCCAAGCGCCAGCCTTTGCTCAAAATGTCCCTTTTTACTCCACGTCCATCACAACCACCCCCTTTTGTTCCTCCTTGTTCCAGCTCTTTCTCTCCTTTTCTTTCCCTCACAGTCACTGTAATGCTGACTTCCTCCCGTCTTGCTCAGCTAGTGTTGTTGTGAAATGTGTCCAGAAGGGGCTCGTCCGCGCAGGACAGGCTCCCTCTGGCTTGCAGAGCCCTGAGCACGGAGAAGCTGGTGAACCCAAATACTTCACACACATAATATCACTCTTTATTACAACAAAGTCTCCACGCGGCTTAAACACCCTGCAAATTCCAAGTATTTCTCATAACGTTAAAGCTGCTCTCTAAATATTTATACTGCTAGTTATGTTTTAATCTTTTGAATTGAAATCGGCTGAAATGATACAATCATTTGGAGCTGTAGTCAGATTACTCTGTAGTCAGATTACTCAGTGTTTGTTGTTCGACAGCCTCTCCATGCTCCGGCCCATCTTCCTGTAAATGTCATTACTACTTGACTGTGCCTGCTACGGTGGGATTGGAATGTACTGGATCTGTAAATATAGAGGCACACTGTGTTTGTATTATCGGCTGACAAAGATATGTATCTGAATGAGTCAACAATTGTACCATATACCCCCCACCCCCCCCCCCACCCCCTTGCTTTTTCTCCGCTGAGTACTGTGAATTACTACATGTCTCATTATTGTGAATAATAATGTATTTATTTATCAGGAGTGTAATTGGGTCTTCAGAGAATTTTAAATCGAGAATAGATGACATCGTCCATCTCAGGTTGTAGTGAATAGGATACACTAACTTCTCAACGCACACTAACAAGTCTACACTACGAAGAGAGCAAAGCAACAGCTGCTCTCTCTGGAGCTTCACTCAATGGAAACGTGTCGCGGAGCAGAAGAGAAGTGTGGATGTCGTTCATCCAGTGACCTGATTTGGCACGAGTAACGTTTCTAAAAAACGATTTAAGTGAAGAAATGAAGAGTTCTGTTCCAAAATGAGATATCCACTTGCTGAACAACAATCACCTACAGCGACACGTTCCGATTTGTCCTTTTTAAGACGTCTGTTTACAAAATGTAGAAATACAGATTTATTCCAGATACCAATTTTTTTCTTCTTCAAAGTGGATAAACAGCATTTTGGAATAAGGCTCAACACATTAATACTCAACACAAGGATTCTTTGTTTGCTTGTCCAGTTTATTGGAAACAGAACTGCCAAGTTTTCATCTGTTAAACCCCTCGAGTGAAATAAAAAGGCATAGTTGAATTAAATAAAGCATTTGTGATTGACTTGAGAAATACATTCTTTTTTTTTTTTAAGTGTAAATCTTGTAATGCATTGTGTGACAGAATCACTAATACAGTAGTTTCCCTTCCTGTGTCACATTAAAAACAAAAGCACGGATAATATGCAGCTTGTATAAAAAGTTATTGTTTTTTCCCCCATAATGCATTTCACCTTAGCTCCACCGAGTCAGATGAACACAGGCACACAAATGTAAGTGTGGATTTGGTTTCAGTCGGTGCATGTGGGCGTGATATTCACATCTCAACAACTTAAGTATATTATACACAAAATACATTTTAGAAACTCGCAGCTTCATCTTGCAACAGTTCACTCGACCAATTCATAAACATTCACAAATGTCAGTTTTGGTAGTTCTTCCCTTCAAAAACAAACATAATCAGCGGGAATCTAATCCACATCCATTTCATGACATGGTAACAGTTCTCCAGTGTGGATTCTTTCCCCATAAAACAATAATAGATTTCCAAAATTCATCTGAATTCTCACACAAAGTTAAAAATAGAGTATTTTACAGTGTTAGTGTTACTTTCAGTGAAACAATCTGAAAATAAATACATTATGTGCGGTAACTTGCAGGTTTATAGGATTTAAATAACCCACCCACCATAAAATAATCTAATCCTGCGTCCTACTTTTAAAATGTCCTTCAAGAGACAAAATAAATGTATTCGTCACACATTTTTCTTGGCCTTGGACTTTGTGAAATTTGAACGACAGATGGGAATGAAGATAATGTCATTTGCATCCTTTTTTTTTTTTTTTTTAAACACTACATTAAGAGCCAGTATAATCTGGGATGAAGGTGGACGGGTAAACATAAAGAGGCGTTCACAAAAGCAACAGAGAGCGTGGACAGTGAATCTGACTCCAGTCCAGGCTGTCGCACTGACACCATCAGTGCTCTCCAGAGACTCACAGCTCAGTGTTGCCTGTAGACCACGAGGCTGAAAACTGACAATTTCCTTAAAGAGATCAATAAAGCGTCACATTGTTTATCAAAGAGATGGAGTCTTCGGGATCCAGAGTCTGTGCAGCGCTCTGCATCACAAAGCAACTTCACTAAGCCCAACATCAGGGATATAATATCTAATACTTCTCAATTACAGGAAATATTATGAGACCAGTGATGCAAATATTGACTTTCGCAGAGTAATGACTTAAAATAATATTATAAAATATAAAGTCATTATTTTGAGATACTATTTTCTTACAGGATATTATTTTTCAGTCTTGCTCGGTGATGCAGGCTCGGTGCCGCTTGAGATTCAACCGTTGCTTTGTGTGCAAATACAGGCTCGGTGACACACACACACTGTACGTGATAATCATGTGCAGTAAATAGATTTATTTTTACATCCTGGGTCCTGTGATGTGTACACAGCAAACAGACACACACCCACACAACGCAAACATGGATAAAACACAGAAAGCACGTCCAAAATAAACCTGTAACCCAAACTCTCCGCTTGACAGAAGCTGCAATAACTGAAAGGCAACAAACTACGTGAGGTGTGCCGTGTGTGTGTGTGTGTGTGTGTATGAGTCAGCTGCTTCGTGTGTGTGTTAACAGTCAAAGTTGGATGTGCACATCTGGCGCATCATTATCTGTGCGTGTGTTTCACTGTTTTTGTGTGTTCTTGTACTTAATTGTTGACATAAAAAAAACTTGCTGACAATCAGATCCTGTAAGAGATATCATACACTGCTGCACACACACACACACACACACACACACACACACACACATTCACGCAAACAGCTTTAGGCGTTGAGCAGCTCGTCCGGGGAGCGACCAATGGCGTCGGGGTTGGAGAGGGGGTCCAGGTCGGCAAACAGGTTGAACCAGGCAGACATGTCTTTGGATCCACCTGGAGCAGCTACACACACACACACACACACACACACACACACACACACACACACACACACACACACACACACACACAGTACAGTTTCCACAGTTAATGTAACTGGTTGTTCCACTACCTGGGGATGGCTACTGTAAACCTTTTCGTTGAGTTGCCTCATAGCAAAAGGTTCTCTGGTCAGGCAGTCACGTACACACATGTATATGTACAAGCTTTTATTGTGAAAGGGAAAAGGGACGCGCGTGCAGGTTCAATTGCTTTGCAAAGCGAGACTGAAAGGGAACCAATCGAGACGCCGATGGTGTCATTAATCTACAGCCGTTACATTAAACATCAACATTTACTTCCTATCGATAATTTCTAGCAAACATCTTATCTACTACCTTATTATTGCCTTACCTTATTTATTCTGCAGGTTCTTTTTTAGGCTGCAGCGTTGTCAATATACATGTAAAGTAAAATGTCTCACATGTTTTAGCAACAGACTGTAGCATTGTGCCCAAGACAATTCTCCCCTCAATAAAGTTTACTCTACTCTGACAGCTTCACAAAAAGTGCAGACGAGAGCGCAGATAGAGAAAGAGCATACCGTTAGCTGCAGGACATGGAGCCGGCTGAGCTGATTGGTTCTGACCAGAAGGAGGCTGCAGGGGCGGAGCTTGGAACATAGGTGGGGTCGACCAGCCTGAAAGACAAAGCAGGGTTGAGAAGTGTAATGGAAGTGATGGCTCTGTGAGCTGTAGTGACTTCCTCCCTCCAGCAGAGTGCAGTGTGGCTGACCTGTAGCACTCAGACTGTGATCCAGCAGCTGGGAGGGCAGGAAGCCTGTGGGGCTGGGGGGGTTCGAGGGTGGGCGTGCTGCTGGCCCACTACCTTCTGCTGGCCCACTACTTTCTGCTCCTGTGCTCGGTGGAGGATCACTGGGAGGCTCGAAGAGCCCGAACGCATCCTGCCACTCTCTGCTGAACTCGTCGCTGGCCCCCGGGCCCGGGCTGAGGAGGTCTTTGAGAAAAGCCATGTCGCCCCGTTCGCCATCGTCCTCATCCGGCCTCAGCCCTGTCCCACCAGTGTGGGGCGCACCACCTGAGAGCGAACCCCCACCTGCAGGGAAGGGAAAAAGACAGGAGAGGTGCTGTATTAGACCAGAGGCAACTACATCAGAGAGGTTAGCAAAGTCAAAAAGGTGAAAAGGTGAAAAGAGGGCCGGAATTACTGACAAGACCTCAACTTCAGTTCAGACTTATTAAGAACATGCAGGACT
Organism: Cottoperca gobio; assembly: GCF_900634415.1. Classification (NCBI taxonomy): domain Eukaryota; kingdom Metazoa; phylum Chordata; class Actinopteri; order Perciformes; family Bovichtidae; genus Cottoperca; species Cottoperca gobio. The sequence continues at coordinate 3,209,019 of NC_041356.1, read as the reverse complement.
ATATATGCTTGTATGATTTTTATCACTGCATGTCGAGCTGTTTGTATGTTACACAAGGTGCAATCTAGCATCTGTCCTCTGCAGCACCATGTCGTCAGACTCTAGGCCAGCAGATAAGGAGCTGCTTAGTCTGACATCATAATTACCTTTTCATCTGCTGAAATTCTAAAGCAGTTATCAAGATGATAGTTATTCATGATGAAGCCAAGCTCTCAGTCTCGACGGTGGTCGTTTAGTTAATCAAGTGAAAATGATTCACTTGCATCATTTTCATTACTATTCCTTTAAGCAGATGAGATTTAAACATTTGACATACAGCTGCACTGTGAATGGTCAGCGCAGAAGTGAAGGAAACAAAGCCCCTTTGCACCAGACAGGCAGACTGAACCCAGATCCAAAGTGCAAAAGGAAGCAGAGTTGATATCCCAGGAGAGAGAGCCACAACGCAGCAAAGTGAGATGGGAAAGCTGAGAGGCAGCGAGGTCAGAATTGACAGATAGAGGAATCAGGAGACAGCAGGTACCGGGGGCAGGCAGCTGTGACAGGCTGGACCGGAGGCTCCCGAAGCCCCAGGGCTCACTCGTGTCTCCACCCTGAGGAGGAGGCAGGAGCTGAGGCTGCAGAGCGCCGTGTCTTGAGGCTGAGTGCTGGGACTGTGGCACATCACAGGCGATGAGCATCAGGTCGTCATCAGAGCCCGCCGACAGTCCTCTGAGAGCGTGCAGGGCTGGAGTGGGTGTGGTAGTGTTTTGGTGCGCTGAGATCAAAGGATCATAAAGCCAACAGGCATCCGGCCCACCGTCAGCAACGACAATCCCAAAGTACACATCTGTACTATTTACACAAGTGCTGGCTACACTAAACGCCAAACAATACCAGAGGTTCTCAACACACAAAGAAAAGGGTGAAACTGGATTTTGTTGTACGTTTCCACCAAAAGCCGTGAACCTCACCTCACCTCACTTCACATTACGCTGTTCAATTACGCTGCTTGGCCAAGTTTTCTTTATTATCATTTAAGAGCCATAATAACTATAAGCAAGTTAAATTCAACCGTGTTGAGATTTTCACTCGAGGTTTGTGCCAAAGTAACTAAGAAAAACTGTCGAAACATAACTTCCACTGTGTGTTTAATCCTACAGGGGGCAGCACATACCTGCGCCAGAAGCACTTCCTGGTGGCTTGTCGTCATCCAAGGACACCAGACTGAGGAAGGAGGAAGGGAGGAGGGGGGAAATGAGAAAGTGCCTGATCTCGCTGGAAAGACACAGTTATGCTATTTTTAGCGATGCAGTACCCTCTATGATTTGAAACTGCAGTGTCAGGTTCTGTTCTAAAGCCCTCATCTACCACATGGATCACTACTGAGCATCACATGTAAAAGCTGACACACACACACACACACACTTACTTGTGAGTGAACATGGGGACATTGGCCTTGTGTTGGATGAAGACATAGACGAGGTGATTGTGTGCAACAGTACAGACAAAAAGGGCAGAGCAGACAGCCGAGGAGTGCAATTATAGAGATGGAAAAACAGCTGGCAGTGTGTGTGTGCATGAAAACAGACACATGGTGTGTGTTTAGTGTTTTCCCACCTGTCCGTGTTGCTCGGTAGAGCCTTCTCCTTCTTATGCTCTTGTTTCTGTGCGTCTGCTAGTTCCTCCAGTGGGTCTCGCAGGTCCTGTACGAGGGAAGACTACAGTTAAATATAAAGACACGTGTTAACGGATAACTTCATTGAGAGGACGGCGACAATTACAGCTGGTAGTCATGTTGTGTGTTTGCCGTCCGCCTGGGAGTGTGCACTGGTGTCTCTTCAGTTTGAAGTACCTTGAGAGTGGTGAACTGGTACGGTACATGTCCTTGGAAGGCCTCATGGATTCCCGACATGGCGTGGGCCGTCTTCTCCCAGAACTGCAGCAGAGTGGTCTGCCGTGACAGGAAAGTAGGACATATTGAATAATTCCCTTATTCCACCAATATTGTAGCGTGTATATGCAGGTTGTTTTAATGCTGGAAAACAAAGAATAGGCGATAGACTCCTTTCACATTGCCAGTAGACGAGTATGCCTCTACCGGGAAGTTAGTTAACAGTACAGTAACAGAGTTAACCTCTCTGTTACTTATTCAGTCCATCTTTCAAACTCTCAAACCAGAGTGTGTGCTTGTTGGAACAGTCAGCAGTTTGAAGTTGAGTGTTTTATGATGATCAGCGAGATCTGCTAATGGTGGCTTTGAAGAGAGCCTATGAATTGTATGTTTTGTACGTTAGTAAATTAGAATAATGGTCCAAAGCCCAATTCATTTAGTTATCTATTCACTTCCCTGCATTGTGCCAGGAAAAGGGGCGAAAATGGGTGTCATGTTTCCATCACTGCAGATCGGAGATGGAGCCGGGAATGAATGCCCACTGTGACCTTTCCCACTGAAGACAAAGATTACTGGGTGGGAGTGGACACTGGAGACGATTTTCTAAATAATAGTTGATTACACCCACTGATTGAAGAGTCATTCTTACAGCATACTACTACACATTGTGCATTGAGCATATTCTAACAGAAACACTACATCGTGTAGACAGACCTGGTAGGTACAGAGCGAGTGGGAAAGCATGTTGCAGCGGCTCGCTCCCAACATGTCAACCTTCTGACACACATCATTCTTCAGCTTCTCAAACTGGCTCTTGCTCCCTCTGACCTGGGTTTGGACCTGACAACAGAAAGACATAAAACAGACAATGAAAAAACATACGCAGATAATTGAGATCATTAAAGAGTGTTAACCTGCGCCTTGATACAGCGAAACAATCGGCCTCTTACCTTGCGGAACTTTTCCAGCTGTTTGTAGGTGTCTGGGTCGAGTTCTTGGGAGACGTCTTTCATCCACAGCAGAGCTCCTCTGTACTCGGTGCGGGCCTTCTCCATGTGACTGACTGTCAGCAGCGAGTCAGCGATGGCGCGCCGCCTGAACGTCTCCACTTCCTGGTGCAAACGGTGCAGTGGCGGGCAAAGTGCCATCCTATGGAAAAAGGCAAAGATCCAATTTCATACATTCTCTACATTTTAAAAGATATTCAGTAAAGTTATAAAGTAGCAGTTATTCACCAAAATGAATAAGGATGTCATCGCCTTTGCATTTACATTTTTTATTAGCTATTATATATTTTTTTAATGTACATATTTATCTACTTTTTCTGCTGCGACCCCTGCTTTTTTGTATTGTTGTTTTTGGATTATATAAAATAACTTAAGTGCAATTATTTTATAAATGCTGGTTACGTTGAAAACCCATTAAACAAAGCAAAACTTTTTTATATATATATATATATATATAAAAAAGATAGTTTAGAATGCATCATTATTTTCTGCTGCTGACCTCTGCTTGGCGGAGGTGCACAGGGCCTTGCTGGTGGCGTCCATCATGTTTCCCGCCTTTGTGCGATCGTGTTCCGCCTGGAAACGCAGGAACAGGCCGAGCTCGTTCTCCTCCTGAGACAAGCCTGGAGAAAGAGCTCAAAGTTTTAGTCCCACATGTGCACAAAAGGACAGAATAAAGAAAGGAAAGAAACAAAGTCAATCACGGCAAGTACCTTTTCAGAATAGTGAGTGAGTCAGTGAGTGAGTGATGTATAGTTGACTTCCTCATACCACGACTGTGCCAGTAAGGATATCACTAACACTGTTACAACTTATTTAGAGTCTTAACACAATGGAGCAACTTGTATTTAGCAAGAGATGTCAGTTGTGTCCAACCTGACATCATAACGTTTGATATAAATAGCTCCTATTGTTGTTCAGCGAAGAGGTTTCGTGTAATAGATTTGACTCACGTGTGATCCTGTGCTGGTACTTCTCGATCACCTTCAGCAGCTCTGTGCACGTGATCTGAACCGAGCGGAAAAACTGCAGAGACAAACGGGCCAGATAAGAATACTTCACTGACACCTCGACACACTTCCCTTTTTAAGCAACATGTCGTTTGGAGATTTGTCCACTTCAGGTCACTTATTCCAAGACTGTGTTTTGTAGTGAGAGGCTTCAGTGAGGCAGCGCTCCAAACTCTCACTCAGTTAGCGCAACATATCTTTCTCTCTTCTGCTTCTGTCTGGCAGTCAGCCGCCTTCTCCTCCCATCTGGTAGACAACTACAGTGAGTAAATGAGGAGTGCGTGTCATAGCAACACAGATTTGGTGGCCACTCAGTTTCAGGGTCCTGGTTTTGTTTGTGCTGTCACACTGTCAGGACTTACGGGGACACTTTTGTAACACGTTTGTTTATCCTAACTCCACCCCTCCAGATTTAGTTTGATTTTCAAACTTCAAACAGATGTGGGAGAGGGAATCAGACCTGGAGATATCTGATGATTGGAATCATAAGTAGGAGGATCAGGCGAGGAATACCAACTCAAGATCCAAATGAAACTTATAAGGCAGGGTCGGGGACCGGATGAAGGGCATGAGAGGAGTCTTGGTAAACCGATGGTAGAGCACGTTCATATATGTTGGGGCTGCTTACCAATCCATTCAGAAACAAGGAACATTTTAGTATGCAGTAGTACTCTGCAAAACAGCTGGAAACAGATGTTTAAAATGGGTGGTGTTCTCCTTTAAGACACCACACGACCTCTTTCAGACAGCAGGTTTAAATCCGTCTATATCTCAAACCGCAGCTCAGCCAATGACAGAGCAACAGCCCCTATCAGCCCTTGTTATTCAGTGGAAACGTAACACAAAGAGCAGAGTGCTGCCTGCTTCTTCTCCCTGCACCCGGGCAGGTTTAAGACTGCAGACTGAGGTGACTTGAACATGTGGAGTTACTGATTAACTGTAGAATAAACAGTCACTGCCTTCATTCTGTCTGCCTCAGCAGTGTCACATCTCTGGCTGTGAGCAGGTAACAGCTCCTGCACAACACACCTCTTCTTAATGTTTACTAGCGAGATGACCAATGCTGACCGATCCATCAAGATCATGTGTGTCTAATGCCAGCTGCTCTGTCTGATTTACAGCAATACAGCGGGGAAACAGAGGCAGATGGAGATAAACATCCACGCACACACACACACAGGGATGTATTCAATCATTATTATTATTTTAATGATACAAAAAAACATTTACAAAACGGGATCTGATGTTTCATTCAAGTAGCTTGCAGGTCACAAAGCAAACGCAGCCAAGATTCTAAAACTTAACATGCAAATGAGTCAATGTTGTGATAAAAAACAGATAAAATCAGGTTTGCCGTAAGGCTGCCGTCCAGATGAGGCTACAAATCAGATTTACCCCGGTGTTCGTGCTCTGCTGCTTCACACAGGCCTCAGTCGAGAGGAAATGTATGAAGGAGATAAGACGAAAAGCAAAATCGCAACAAGACAGATTGACTTTACAAAAGTCTGCTCTGAATATATTCAGTTATTATAACAGTTAATGATCTTCGTATGGGGTTCTCCTTCTGCCGATCTAACACTTTGCCCTCTTCTCGTATTTGTCTCACCGGCGATGAGGGACAATGAGAGCAGGAGGACAGAAGAGGACTGATCCTGTTCCAGAGCGAACAAAAGCCTCACAGTGCATCCCTTAGCAGCTCAGTGAAACTCTACCACTTCCCCATCTCACAGCAGCAGACAGTCAGACGGCCTGTCACAACTAAATGCCAGCAAAGTTTCAGCCAATCCAAACTGTCTGCTCTCATTTGTTGCACCGGAGAGATAAATGCCTGCGGCAGAGGAGCAGACTGTACCCTGTCGACTTAATGTTCACAGCTGCGATGTGGTCTGTGGCATCTCACCTCCAATTACAACTCTTATAACTCGACAGTAAGAGAAGATCTCTGCAAACAATCGACACCTTGTGCCTACACACTGCTCCTGAAAACCTTGCTTTGAATTCCTTCGGCAGAATCCCTTACAATGACACACAATAAACAATACGGTAGACAATGTCTATATGTTGTTTACAACAGTGAACAAAACTCCCAAGCCAGTATCTCCAGTACCTCACGAGCAACATTTCATTTTAAGAAGTATATGCTGCAGAAATGGACGACAGACACAAGCATTTCTAAAACTAAAATTCAGTGGATTTATACAACTGAACGGGAACAGTCCAGAAATGTAATATTTACTTGTGGAACAGAACTTTCTTATTCTGTCCTCTCCCATTAATAATCTGCCCACCCCCCAGGGGCCAAACTAGCCAACTGTACACAAAGTAGTTACAAGCAGCTCCACCTCGGGCAGTGCTGACACATTGATGCATTCATGTGTAACAATCCAATAATGTCATGTATAATATTGTATCACTCACGGGGGACATGTGAAGCGTTTGGCACCGTTACTAGTTTACTGCTGTGCTCTCAACTGAAGCCATGCTTTTGGCAGAATGTAAAACTTCTGCAGGTATCGAATGGAAGATGAGAACATGATGTTCCCCCGGGACAGACACAATGCTTAGGAAACAGCCACCAGTGGTAGAAAGCACTTGGAAATGACGACACAATGGCGGCCATCAGAGAACATCTATGACCTAAGCATGCGACCATAAAAATAATCAGAGGGACTAAAAGGCCACATGGAAATAGAACATGTGTTTTTGCAACTAAAAATCCTGTGGGTCTTAAAGCTTCAGTTAATCTCTCCTCTCCTACCTCGAGCTTGGCATCCAGGTCAGCGTCAGAGGCCACGACGTACTCGTCCTCTTTCTTGCCCGTGGCTTTGATGAGGACCTGCTTGGTCTTCCAGAACTTCTTCTGCATGCGAGCCATGACCGAGCTGTCCTCACCGAGCAGGGCCCGGCCGCCGCTCAGCATGTCCCCTGCAAAGCTGGAGCACACACACACACTTCAGTTGTGCTCACAGTGTTTTATATCATAATAATAATAATAATAATAATAATAATAATAATAATAATAATAATAATAATAATAATAATAATAGTCATAATTTGGCTACAGTCAACAGTTATGTAAACTTGAATTGTACACATACCCGTCCATCATTGGATATCAACCTTTTTCTGTTCTGAAAATAAAAAAGGAATATAGAGCATTAGGATTTTAAATGGAATAAAAGTATAAAGTAAAATAGTAGCTGTTTCATATTGTTTCCATGTTTAGGATCCTCACACAGAAAGACATGACCAGGCATTCGTAGTTGATTGAAGATTTTGTGTAAAACTACAGTAAAAGAGAGTGTAATGGAAGTGACAGACACACTCTTAACAATGAATACAATACATTAAAGTAACTGCTGTTAGTTTCCCTGTAGATGTGTACTGGGATACTTACAGGGATAAACAGCAAGCATGAAAACAGAGCTGACAGCTGTTACCCCCCTGAATTATAATGGAGTTATAAGCGGTTATCATAAGCGGGTTATCTGTGGCTGAACTCACCGCTGCTAAAAGCTAAAAAAGCGAATCAAATATGGTTCTTGGAGCAGACACCTGCAACTACAAGGAGTCAAGAGAAATGGGAGCCAGCTGTCTGTGGGGCAGGTGTTCAGTTACATGACGGGTTGTCTTCATGACACAAAGGCCAGGTGATATTCTGGTATTTATCGACCGTGTACATACATCCATGACAAGGTATAAAAGTAGAAATAAACGTAACTGTAGTCGAGAAAAGCTTCTAGAAAAACGTCAGTGTAGGAGCTCGTGTGCTAGCAGCAGTTTAGCTCGTAGCAAGTGTCGTGGCAAGAACAGTAATGCTTTGAGAAAATCAAACAAAGCGACAAGGCAATTAAACAATTCCGGTTCTATGGTCAGATAATTGAATAAGGTTAATATACCTTTATCTTGCTTTTAGTTTTGTCCAGCAGACAGAGCATCTATGCAGCGCAGGTCGGGTCGTCTCCTCTGCCGACAGTCGTCATAATCTGAGTCAGAGAACCAGGATATGTAAAGTAGCTTTAGCGCTGATTGGACACGAGAGGTCGCTGCCGCACAGGCCACACCGAAGATCGTGTAGTATCAAGAGCAGCCACTCACAGCTTTTACTGAAGAAAAAGAGTGCACTACACATGGCCTAATAACCAGTTTAAATGTTCTCCTAGCTCAAATTGAATATGTTGCAGTTGTCTAAATCAGAAGAAACAGGGAAGATAATTTGTTTTAAAAAATAAATAAAAGCAGACTCTTGTAACCCCCGGTCACCAACTTTAATATTGTACTACAATCAGAGTGACACCTCTTCATTTTAACTCCTCTCTGGTCAAACCAGTCTAAGGAAAAAGCCAAAGTCGTTCTCGATGTCTCGAGGACGTTGATAATGTACAACTGTTACTGCAACATATGAACTATATCAGACCTAAACAAACAATATTTAATTAACAATGTCTCAATATAATGGTATAATTACTGATCTCCATTGGTGGAAGAAGTACTGAGATCATTTACACATTTTTAATGTAGCAATAATACCAGTGAAATACTGTTACATGTAACAGTCCTGTCAAAAGTATTATCAAAATGTACTTTAAGTACCAAAAGTAAAAGGTACTCATGCATTTGACCGATTTCACAATAATATACATTATTATATTATAATTATTGATGCATTAGCTTAATGTGTTATGTGGAGCTCATTTTAATTGCTTATATATTGCTGGGTATTAACATATACTATTACATTTGTTGATGAAATTATGTTATTGATCTGAATTTCTAAATGAACTGATTTAGTCAAATAACTATAGAAGAGTAAAAAGCAAATTTGCTTCAGAAATGTAGTGGAGTATAAGTATACAGTAAAATAAAATGGAAATAGTTAAATACAAGTACCTCAAAACTCAATAAATGAATATGAATGAATAAATAAATAAAACTTAAATAAATGTACTTAAGTTACTTTCCACCACTTCTGATCTCTTACTTCCATCATCAGTCGTCTATTAAGCTTACCTGGAGGTAAAGAAATAACAACAAATTAAAATATAAAGCAATTCTTTAATATGATTTGTTTGTGGAACCTTTTTTAGTCATTTTTTTATTATATCACTTTTGTGTTCTTTGCATCTTTAAATTGCCTTTCACTTACACTAATTGCAACAATCAAAATATCACATATATACCATCAAACACTAATGACTGAAACATTAGACAGAAGAGACATTTTAGGAGACAAAATTAATTTATAGTTTTTCGGGGGTACAGGAAAACAAAGACAATCCATAAGAAAATATGTGTAAAAATTGAGAGGGGTAAAAATAACCAGGACAGCAAAGAACAAAAGCAAGCAAAGTTTTGTACTGTACAAAATTCAAAATCACTGCTGCTTCCGTCTGCCTGTCACAGCACTCGTAATGTCCATCATTCTGTCCCTATTGTCTGTGGTCCATCTGTTGAGTCTACGCCCCTGCATCCGTCTGACAGGCGGAGTATTTGTAGGTGTACAGCTTGTTATCTGCACCTCCACTCAGCATCATCTGAGAGGAAACAGATAAAAAGGAGACAGCAAGTTACACATTATGTATACAGTTTGTTTGTGTATAACTTAAATATTTTAAGATGCTGCATCTTTTGTCTTGACAGTCATTTGTCGTTTTATTCGTCTACATTTCATCCTCATTTCCCCCACTGGCTCAAGCACTGAATATTCTTTGCTTTGTGATTGTATCTGTGGAAAACAGTCTTACCCCACTTTCTGTCCAGTCCACACAAAACACTTTGTCCTCGTGGGCCGCCAGGTCATACAGAGGAGCCTTACAGCTGGGAGACATGAGAGCAACATTTACGTGTTAACTTCAAACACACATTTATTACACAAAGAGTGAAGAAATCACCAACATGCAGTACCAGTAAAAGAGGCTGAAGAAACATTTCATAAAATGAAACGGAGATTCATGCTAACAAAGACAGGAAGCTCGTCTCAGACAGAAAGCGGTGTACTTGACGTGTGGAATGATCAGGATTTCCTGCTCTACATGTCTGCATGAGCATGTCTGTAAATTGGAATTGTTTAATAGTTTATTCAGCTTGGAAGTAGGCGCTTTTAAAGCCACACAAAAACACTTTAGTTCATCTGAAAAAATTCTAAATGACCTCATTTGGAGATGCATGTTTTTTGCACAGTGTTACATCAGATGTCAGATAAATGCATAATCAAATACCATAGTAACCATCTGTGACATACAATATAATTATTACCATTTAATCAGGGTTATTGATTGATGGGAAGTCAGAAAGTATTGGACTAACACAATGTTGATTTGTTGACAATAACAACACTATACATTTCCTTTGAGTCCTAACATGTTACAGACTTCTGATTGGAACACAAACTTCACAAAGTATACACTGTGAACTACGTGCTTCACAGACCTTCTGGTGTCCCACAGTTTGACCAGGTTGTCAAGGGAACCGGAGACCAGCTGGTGCTCATGTGACGGCGCCCACTTCACAGCGGTGACCCAGCCAGTGTGGGAGGTCAGAGACAGCAGCACCAGCGACCCGTCTGGAAAGGAGAGGAGGCGTTTAGAAACGTGAAGAGGCAAGAAAAATAAAATGACGGCGCTAAAACAGCTTTGATTGACACGTGTGGTACCTTTGGTGCGAGTGTCCCACAGCCTGATGTGCCTGTCAGTGCTGCCAGAGGCCAGCCGCCGGCACAGAGGCGAGTAGGAAATACTGTTAAACACTTTACTGCCCGTCTGTGGAGAGAAGAAAAAAAACACCGGTCAGTTTATTATAGAAAATGACAAATAAATACCGTCAAAATGTTTCTAGGTTTTAACTATTTTATTTATCTACATTCCCTATTTGAGCTGGATAGAATTGTATATTCAGCAATCATACAAAGATCACTGTTCTTTATTCCAGGGGGAAATTGTGTTTTGTATTTTTTTTAATGATATTTATGTAAACATAGAAGTTAAAGTAAAAATGCGCACATAATATATGAAAAAATATATCTCTAAATATATGTGCTCAGTCTTATATAATGATGTTCAGTCAAAAACTGACTGTAAATAAAAAATATAGATAAATCTGAAAAACTTAAAATACTGCCCGTAGTTTTCCTCTTACCCAAAACCCAGGGCAAAGAAAGTACATGAACCAGCAGTTTGAATGAAGTTTCTGCTCGTCAGTGTGTCTTACCAGTGTAGTCTTCATTGCCCCCGTCTCGACGTCCCACACACGGATGGTGTGGTCCCATGATGCACTGCAAACTTCCTCACTGTCGCACCAGAGGACAGAAGACACCGCCTCGTTGTGTCCAGATAACGTCATCAGGGGAGTCTGTCGGTGCCACAAAATAGGGACGTCATTTTGTTGCCAACCCTTCACATTCAACATGTGACCTCTGACTGATATCACCAGGTTAGCCACACTGATATCGCTCTTGGACCACTCACCCTGGTGAGGCCGAGCTGCTGAGTCTTCTGCTTCTTCCTCGGTCTGTCGGCAGGTTCTTCCACCTCGTCTGCCTCGTCTGTGGGCACTGACGGGAAAAAGGTTTTGGCTTGTTGGAGTTTTGCTTTTTATTCAGTAATGCTTAAAATGCAAAATCTGTCATTCTGGCAACTTACCTGCTGACCAAATCTTCAACATTTTGTCCCAGGAGCCACTGCAGAACTGTATGGGACACAGATGTTGAATGTTGCGTTAACAAACGGCAACCAACAAATCCTACTCATTGTGCCTTTAACCACTACCCATCCATCTTTACCTTTGAGCCAGTGGGGTCTGTTGCAACAGTGTCGACGCTCCCCGTGTGTCCCCGACAGCAGTGTCTGGCTTTCACCTTGTTCCTCTCAGAGTTCCACTCCCACAGCAGGAGGGTTTGGTCCAGAGAGGCCGTCAGCAGCAGAGAGGTCAGACCATCTGCACAGAAAAATCCACACAGATGCTTTAAGAAAGGCTGTCGTTATTACTCACAGAGTGAATGTCGGCCACTCTGTCCTGCTCACCTCTTTTGACCCAGGCGACATCCTTGACCACATCTGTGTGTCCGGCCACCGTCATCACCGCCTTGCCCTCCACAGACCAGATCCTGGCCGTCTTATCATATGACCCTGTTAGGATCCTGCAAAATAAATAAATAAGTAAGTTACTCAGCACATGTCTGCAGGATCATTCTGTAGGATCATTCTGGATGCTGCAGTTTATTCTGCTGTTGAACTGTATTGCATTATACAGAGGTGTTTCTATTATTTAGCCTTCTCTGATATAACAGTGCTGGACAAAATAATAGAAACTCGTCAGTATGACATAATACAATTCAACAGCAGCAGAAGATACACCCCGATGACCACAAGTTGAATCAACATTAGTTTTTCTGTAGATTATTATTAATGTTATATGTGCACAATAGTATGTACCCTTTCAATACGTGTTGAGAATCTGAAATGTTTAACATATTTCTTGAAAATGTTCGTCTGTTTGGGGTTTATTAGTATTTTCTTCTTGCCTGTTTCACCTTTTTTTTTTGTATTCATTAACTTTTTGATTCTTATGTTCCATTACTATTATATTCACCTTGTTCTATTGTGACCTTTGAAGAAAACTAAAGAAAAATATATCGTTGGCAAAAACAATAAAAGAATCTTGCTTGGGAAATTAAATGTGTGTTGTGCGAGTGTGTAATGCAGATGAAAAACATACAATTTATTGGCTGTTTTGAAGCAACCAGTTACAAAATGTACAGCTGTGACGAAAAAAAGGACATAAGAAAATGTAAAAGCAATAAAAAAAAAAAAAGTAGGGAAATTTCCCCTCTCTGGTGTCTGTCATTTTACCATTCAGCATCTGCATCTACGGCGCTAATCCAGTCATCGTGCATCATGCACTCCTCTGGCTCTGGGGCTGTGATCCGCTCTACATACTCTATCTCCACCACTTCTTCCTGAAACACAGACAGACACACTGATGCATCAATATCAAAAGGAGGTGATGTCAGACCTTCTTTCTCATGTCAAGACACACATGACAACAAAGCAGATGTGCTTGCTTTGCATTCACGTGAAAAGGGAAATAATAAATCTTAGCAAGAAAAACCATCAGACACTGAAGTATAACGGTCATACCGTTGAAATGTCTTCTATGTCCATGTGAGTGGACAGCGACGTTCGCAGGAACTGACCCCTGACCAGGAAGTCGAACTCCACTTTGCTGTGAGATGCTTTGGAAACAAAAAACAACCTTTTATTCATTTAAGATATTACTAGTATTTTTGTAATGGGATTTTGTGAACCATTTGAAATAATTTAGGCTCAGTATAAATAATAGAAAGGTCAATATACATAATCAGAAGTTTTGCTTGGTATGAAACAATGGCAACAATCTTAGAAAACGAAGCATAGGCTAATACAAGTGAAACTTTGTGTTAAGTAATAGATCTGTTATCAACTGCACATACCTTACATTGTAAGAAATTATAACAAATAATTCCCAGTAGAACTGCAAACCTGTTCACATTACATCCTCTACGTGTTAAATGTGGACCAGTATGAGTTCTTACAGCCCTGCTTCAGTTGGAAACTGTGTGCCAGAAATAGTAAAACATACATGTTAATATTGAAAGTAAAGTGTGTTTTTTTAAATACCATTTTTAGCCTCCAGCAGCTTGTTGATGACATTGCTGAGGTCCAGCACTTCAGAGGCAGCAGGGATGGAGAATGGGACATCATCAACAGCATACCTATAAAGAAAGATTACACCCATCACATATACACACTAATATTAAATGGATTCGTTTACCATATAAGCTAATATAGATTAGATTCAAATATGAGGACAGGAGTCAGTAATATTTCGGGATTGTTAGCATTAGCTAGCTAAATCAACCAGCTAAAAACAGCTACGAACTGTTAGAGACTAATAGTAATTAAAAGAAGAGGCTAATCCAAAATGTACAGTACACATGCATGAGTAAAAGGAAAGGAAGTATCTCACGGGAATGTCGTACTGTTTACTAAGTTACAGCTTGTTAGCCTGCCTGCTAGCTATTCCTGTCCTCTTTAGTTTTCTTGTTTCTTTAAAGGGAACAACGGCTCACCTTTTGTCTTCTGTGAAGAACCTCGTTTGTAACTGCGACATTTTTTGTTTTATATTTCTCTTACAGTCCACTTGCAATATGAATCTAAAATACGGCTAAGTAGTTAGTCTGCCTCTTCATAACACATCTGACTCTCATGCAGTCGTGCCATGTGGTTCGAAAGCAAGGCATGTCAGCAGAGCACAGATGCAGCCAAGCAATGATGCAGATCTGTGCTCCTCTAGTAATGCCTGCCCATAGTAACGGATCCTCAAGTAAAACCAGCGAGATTGCGGTATAAAAATATAATTTTATAAATGTATGTCCTGCATAGAAAATACCAAGTACTGTTATTAGCTAAATGTACTTTAAGTATTAAAAGTAAAAGTACTAGCGCCTTGAGATTGCTTTTAGCTTTGAAAGGCGCTTTATAAATACAATTTATTATTATTACTTTGTAGAAATGCAGTGTGAGTGTTATGCAATATGATTAATAATAATAATAATTATTATTATTAGTTAGTAGTAGTAGTAGTAGTAGTAGTAGTAGTAGTAGTAGTAGTAGTAGTAGTAATAATAATGATTATTATTATTATTATTATTATTATTATTATTATTATTATTATTATTATTATTATTATTATTATTATTATTATATATTAAGTAAACCCAGCCACTAAGAATGCACAAGCTAGTGCATTTTTAGTGCCTGTCCCAAGCCCGAATAAATGGGGAGGGTTGTGTCAGGATGGGCATTCGTCGTAAAACCCATGCCAAATCAAATATGGATCATACACCAGATTTCCATACCGGTGGTAAGACTACTAGGGAAGGCATGTCCGGAGGCAGCGGAAAAGGAGGAAGGATAGGAGTTTGGAGGCAGAAGTCAGAACTTTGAATGTTGGTGCTATGACTGTTAAAGGGAGATAGCTGGCTGATATGATGGAGAGAAGGAAGGTCGATATGATGATGATATATATCAGTGAGTGCAAGAGACCAGGTGGAAGGGGAGTAAGGCCAGGAGCATCGGAGGTGGATTCAAACTGTTCTACCATTGTGCGGATGGGAGAAGACATGGGGTAGGGATAATGCTGAACAAATAAGAATTCTACGGTGAGCTGGATGAAGTGATGGAGATTGTACCCAAGGAGAAGAGAGTGGTGCTTGGACGAGACTTCAATGGTCATGTTGGCAAAGGGAACAGAGTGATGGGTAGGTATGGTGTTAAGTAGAGGAATGTGGAAGGACAGGTGATGGTGGATTTTGCGAAAAGGATGGAACTGACTGTAGTGAAAATATATTTAAAAAAGAGGGAGGAGAAAAAAAAAGTGGCTAAAAGTTTTGAGAATGACACAAGTATTGGTTTTCACAAAGATTGCTGCTTCAGTGTTTTTAGATGTTTTTGTCAGATGTTACTTTGGTACTTTGGTATACTGAAGTATAATTACAAGCATTTCACAAGTGTCAAATGCTTTTATTGACAATTACATTAAGTTTATGCGAAAGAGTCAACTGTTCTTGGATGGTTGGGAGAAGTTGCTCTTTATTCATGGTTGTGTTCTTAGGCTAAATTGTGAGTGAGTCCACTCCCTTGGCTGAGAAGCACACATGGTCTCAGGATGCTGTACTGTTGGCCTGACACAGGACTGATGGCAGCGCTCACCTTTTCTCCTCCGGGCAAGCTTTTCTTTTTCAGATGCCCCAAATAATCGGAAAGGGAATTCATCAGAGAAAATGACTTTACCCCAGTCCTCAGCAGTCCAATCCCTGAACCTTGTGCAGACTATCAGTCTGTCTCTGATGTGTCTCCTGGAGAGAAGTGGCTTCTTTTCTGCCCTTCTTGACATCAGGCCATCCTCCAAAAGTCTTCGCCTCACTGTGCGAGCAGATGCCCACACACCTGCCTGCTGCCATTCCTGAGCAAGCTCTGCCCTGGTGGTGCCCCGATCCTGCAGCTGAATCAACTTTAGGAAACGGTCCTGGCGCTTGCTGGACTTTCTTGGGTGCCCTGAAGCCTTCTTCACAACAATTGTAAATGTTTTTTGTGTGATTAAGTTAATTTTCATGGCAAAGAGGGACTTTGCAATTAATTTCAATTCATCTGATCACTCTTCATAACATTCTGGAGTATATGCAAATTGCCATCATAAAAACTGAGTCAGCAGACTTGTCAAAATTAATATTTGTGTGATTCTCAAAACTTTTGGCCATGGGTGTACACCGGTGGACTATGCAAGAGGTGCAACCTGAAAGATTAGAGACGTAGCTCGGCAGCATCGGATGTTGATCTCTAGGATGATTTAGGATGAGAGGTTAAGAAGTCCAGCCAGAGCTAAGGATCAAATGGTGGAAGGAAGACTGTTGAGTGTAATTCAGGTAGGAGTTAAGAAGGGAAGGATGTGCAGCAAGTTAGGGTGATCAACGATAGAGATGGAAATGTGCTGACAAGCGAGGACTAAGAAGTTGAGAAGGTGGAAGGAGTCCTTGAAAATGAGAGAGAAGGTTGGATGATGTGGAGATTGTGATTCAGGATTAGCAAGGACTAAGTGAAGGCAGCTATGAAGAGGATGAAGAAGGTGGTTGGTGATGACATACCTGTGGAGTCAAGGATATGTTGAGGAGAGATGGCAGTGGAGTTTTTAACTAGATTGTTTAACACAATCTTGGAAAGTGAGAAGAAGTGCCTGAAGAGTGGAGGAGAAGCTGGTACTGATTTTCAAGAATTATGGTGATCAGCCACAGCATGAAATTATGGGAAAGAGTAGTGGTGCTAGGTTAAGAGGTGAGGTGATGATGAGCACGCAGCACTACACACGTATAGAGAAGGTCAGAAGTTGCGTTACATCACATTACAGTTCATTTAGCTGACGCTTTTGTCCAAAGAGACTTACAATAAGTGCAAACAACCATGAGGATACAACTCCACACAGCAAGAATCTTCCAAGTATATTAGCCTCAAATAGGTACAATTGTATAAGTGCAGAAGCTTCAAATAAGCCAAACAAAAGTGCAACATAGAGGAACAATAGAATACAAATTCAACCATTAGCTACAAATAAGCCAAACCAATGTAAGTGCATTTTTTCCCTTTGTCGAGGTGCAGTCGAAACAGGTGAGTTTTCAGTCTGCGACGGAAGGTGTGAGGGCCCTGTTGTTTGAGGTGTATCTGGGTCCCACTCGCAGTGAAGAAGTAGCGAGCCGATTGGCCGATGTAGATCGAAGTGAACGCGCTGGGGTGTATGGTTCGACCATGGCCTGGATGTAGGAAGGGGCTGATCCATTCACAGCACGGTAGAACAGCACCAGAGTCTTGAAGCAGATTCGGGACACCACTGGTAGCCAGTGAAGGGAGCGGAGAAGCGGAGTAGTGTGGGAGAACTTGGGTAGATTGAAGCGTCTGGCTGCTGCATTCTGGATGAGCTGTAGAGGTCGGATGGCACATGTAGGTAGTCCAGCCAGGAGGGAGTTGCAGTATTCAAGGCGTGAGATGACAAAAGCCTGGACAAGAACCTGCGTCGCCTTCTGAGTCAGTAGGGGACGTATCCTCCTGACATTGTACAGAGTGTGTCTGCAGGAGCGGGTTGTTGCAGCGATGTTGGCACTGAAGGACAGTTGGTTGTCCAGCATCACACCCAGATTCCTTGCAGTCCTAGTCAGTTGAGTGTCATCTGCTTGGCTTTGGTAGGCGAAGCTATGAGATTGAATGACAGAGCCAATTCAGTTGGTGTACAGAGAAAAGAGGAGAGGACCCAGGACAAAGCCCTGATGTACCCCGGTGGTGAGTTGACATGGGTGTGACAGAGCCCCTTTCCAAGTTACCACTGCGTTGTGTGTTTGTGGACTGAGAGAAAGCATATGAGGGTGCCAAGAGAGGAAGTGTGGTATTGTATGAGGAAGTATGTAAGCGGAGTGACAGATGGGTTCAAGATGGAGGAGGGACTACATCAAGGATTGGCAAAGGTGGATGAGTTTAGGTACTTGGGGTCAACTGTTCAAAGAAACGGGGAGTGTGGAAGAGAGGTGAAGAAAAGAGTACAAGCAGGGTGGAGCGTCAGGGGAGCAGCCATTTAAGTACTTCTGATGAAGTAAGTCACATTCAACCTATTGGTAATTTAAGTGAACTAAAAGTAAAGGCATTCATCTGATGAAGGGATGTTGTGTGAACATAAGATTTGTATTATGGTTTAAGCAGTGGCATAGCTAGGCCCATTTTAAGCCCACCTAAAATATTTTAAAGCCCACCCAAATGAAAATAAAAGTGACATTCTATGGCATCTGAATCACAACAGTGTGATAGATCACTTTGCCACTCTCAAAAAGAGAAGGAATTATTTGATGCTTCCACCTACAAGTGTCTGAAAGACAGATGGTGTGTTTAAGAGTGGATAGGCATTTGTTTGTCTTAAAGCGCACCAGATTTATGCAAATGCACTTTCTTTTGGGCAAGGGGGACCTGTGGGATCTGTGTCCTATTATAAATTGGTGTCAGTGTTTTCCTCCAATCATTCAATGTTTTTATGATGATTAATTAAAGAAGAAAATATGTCTGTTGCTTTGTAGTTATTGCCATCTCAGCTTCTTTTTAAATAATTTTTTACTATTATTTTCACAGTTGCAAGTACCATCAACAGTAAGGGCAAACATTCTTATATGTCCACCCCCCATGGGCTCACAGAGATTAGCAATGTATAAGATTAGTAAAACACAACTATATATTCACATCCAAATGAAAAAAACTGGGATTCCCGGCTCATGCTCCTTTTTGAAGAATAATGTTTTCAAAATAAAAATATTTCACTTAATTGTCATTGGTTTTGGTAATTTTTATACTTTGATTGATTGATATATTTTTCATATTAATATTGAGAGTTGTGCACCCTCCCCTTACCAAGACCACAAAGTTCTATTAGATCTAGCATCTTAATGTTGCTCTCAAAGTGCACCAGATGCAACAATTCACTTTAAAATGTTTTGGGGAGCATGCCCCCAAACCCCCCTAGAGGATGTGAAGTCCACCCTACTCCTAAGACATGTCGACATGACTAAGGCCAGGTAACATGGACCTGGTTAACAGGTTTGCTCAGTGCAAGACTCCCCGACTTACTTCTCCATCATCATGCCATCTGAGTTCCTTTAATGGTGATTGTATTACTGTACAGGTGCACACAGCTCCACCTCACCTCTGGGCTAAACCCACCCAAACCTGAAAACCTTCATAACCATTTTTCAAACCTACAAGTCTGTTTTTAAGCCAAGACCCTGCTTGTTTAAAGGAGTTTGTAACTTGTAACACACATGGTATAATTATACTTTGGTCATAACATTTGTGCTTTAAAATTCACCATTACATAAGAAGTAAATGTTTCTGTTCATTGCTCAGTGGCATGCTCATATACAACTTTAGTAGTCAGTTACATTAGCAAACAATAAGCTCCTGGTCTCATCAGAAAGGCTGAGGTGTTTGAATTTACCAGGCACATTTTCCTTCTTACAAGCTCATCCTTCCAGTTGTAAAATAGGACCATTAGTAATTATTTTCAGTCAAAGTCTTGCTCAATATGAAATGCTGCATCTGACTCAAACTTGACTGTTTTCTCGTTAAAAAAAAAAGCAAATGCATGTAAGTGTCAAATTATATAGAAACTAAAAATACTACACTCCAGTTGGTCTTTCATTGAATAATCAATTGTTTCATTTATTATATTCATACTGCTGCGGTGTACACAACCACACAATTTCAGCAAAAACTGTTTATTTGACCAGGGCAGGCAGACGTTTAGACAATAAAAAGATTTTTACAATGGACCAGGGGAATCAGCTCATTGTGCACTGAATCCGATACAGATGTGTTTACCAAAAAATAAAAATGATTTCAAAACATTTTATTCGTATATATAAAAAGTAGATTCAATGGTGATTTTTTTTTTTTTTTAACGTAAACTCTTTTAATGTCTAGAAACAGGCACTCGATACAGTTTTTGCCCTATTAGATATAAACGTATGACACAAAACTAGAATAGCATAAAAACGAAAACATAAAATATATACACTCTCCACCATTTTACTCATCATCTTCCTCGGCTGCCTTCTTTTTCTTTTTCTTCTTCTTCTTTTCTGTTGACTGGAGAGAGAAGAGAAGTGAGCACAACAAATATTCAACAACAAAATGTAACACTGGAAAACTAGTGAAATCTTTTGAATAGACTTTAGACTTGGGATCAAGTTTCCAAACTGATTCTCACCTCTGTTACGGCTGCGGGCACCTCCTCTTCTTCCTCTTCTTCCTTGACCTTCTTCTTCTTCTTCTTTTTCTTGGGAGTCTCCTCCTGCTGCCGACGTTCCTGCTTCTTCTTCTACAAACAGGAACAAAGATCTTGAGCATCATAAACTCCACTGTGGGCACAAGATTATGTTCATTCCCATTCTACCCACCTTCTGTTACGGGTTCCTTTTTGGGCTTTTTGGATTTGACCACCGGCGTTTTGGGCTCTTCAGCGTCCTCCTCCTCCACCTCCTCAAACTTTCTCTTCTTTGAGGTGGAGGGGAATAGTAGAATCACCGGATGGATCGTACATTCTCACTTCACTGTGGAGAAAAAAGTGGGTGGTTAACGCCTTTCATATTTACTATATTTCTTGCGGAAATATAGAATCTTTGGAAAGGGGCTGTTTGTGAGTATTCACCTCTTGTGCTGGTATTTGTCCGCCTTCGCCATTGCTTTGCCTGTTCCACTGATTCTTCGGATCTGAGAAGAAAAAAAGGAGATAAGATAAGAATGAATGCTACTCATTGTTGCATTCATGGTCACATTTTTACTCGAAAGTGGCTTAATACAATTTAAGTACATTTCAGACTGGTACTTATGATAATGTTTTACGTACTCCTTTCTCCTCCAGTTGGCGCAACCTGGCCTCCAGTTTGGCGCGGTTCTCTGCTCCCATTTCTGCATTTGTGTCCTCTCCTAGAGCATCGTAGCGAATAGCCAGGGATGCTTTAGCTGCCAGCATTCTGGAGATCTGGAAAGATATTACAGAAAAGCAGAGCCGTGTTTATTTTCTAACCACCAGACTAGGGGGATAATTATGTAGTCCAGTCCAGGGGTCCTTGTGGACTTACCTTGCCCTTATTCTTGGCAGAGGTCTGGCCCACTAGGGAGGCATGGTAGATGAGACCATACTTGGGCGTGTCTTTGCGAGTCTTCAAGGCTCTAAACAGAGCCTTCTCCGCTCCGAGGATCTGCACTGTGGAAGGCCGGGTGCTTTGCCAGATTCATTAGGGAACCTTAACACAGCAATCAGAAGGACAAATAAATATGACGCTCTCACAGGCATCTGCTCAGTGGGCCTCTTAACACAAGCTCAGATGAGGTAGTGACTTAAAAACATCAGGTATTTTCAGGAAAGCGACATGATGTCGTCATCATCACAGCTTGGCCGGTTTTCACACAGCCCCTTCTCGGTGATTTACCTGCATGCGAGATGAGACGGGCACCAACCAGCTCTCCCACCATTACTGTCAGGTTGGGGGCGATTGCCATCATTCGGTTCTTCAGGTAGTCGTACAGCTGAGTGCGGTATTCTGAAATCTCAATCACCTACGGAAAAGGAGGAGACAAGATTTGCATTCAACTGCCAGCAGATAAATCAAAGAGTTCAAAGCGGACCCTGTAGTTAAGAGAAGGAGCCATGAACTGGACAGTTCAGAAGAGGTAGTGACTGAAAACCCACATGATTTGTTTCAGGAGAAAGACGACTGTCGTCTTCATCACCACTGTCATCAGCTCTCCGATATTCAACAGTGAAAATTATAAAAATGTGTGCATATTGGCGTTAACGTGTGATGAAGAAAGACAAACCTGTTCGCACAGGTGCCTGATGTTGGCGATGTCATGTTCCGACACTTCTGTCCCCATGGAGATCTCGGCAGCCAGTTTAACCTCTGCCTCAATTTCGTCAGGTAGGATGTCCGACAGATCAGAGCCGGCCACGCTTGTACGATCACCTGGAGACACACAGGAAGTTCAGTGTATTCACGAGAACTACTCAACTTACTAACAGTTGTCACGTCTTCGGTGGCTCTGGAGGAGCTTTAAGTCCGGAATATGTAATTGCAGATTATTTCTCTTACCAATTTTGCGGACAGCTTTGCAGTAGACCAAGTTGTCTGTGACAATCTTTCCCAGCTCGGGAAAGTGCCAGCCGTACCACTCTCTGCAGCGCATAATGTAGTTGTTCAGCTCTTTATCTAGGTCATCCAGAAGAGCTGAAAGGACAAAGAAAAAATATACACTCAAAGTCAGGCTGCATATTCAAACACAACAGTATATCTGATAATCAAACCATGAATGAATCATATGAGAAAATAATCATCAGATGCATCGATAATGAAAACAATAATTTGTTGCTGTTCTTTAGATCACTAAACATTGTTAAGTGCTTTTCTTAAATCATAAAAATACAACTTACAGATGGCCTGCACAATCATAGTGTCCACTTTGTCCTGGACTGAACTTCAGCTTGTAGCGGGATAAACTGGAGAACGGAGACAAGAAGAGTTATTAATGAGGCACTTCACACAGCAAACTACTTTTGATCTTCCCATTACTGGGGATAGCTGTCTCAGTGGTAGTGACGAATGCTGAGGAAAGTCTACAGGGATGTTTCAGACAGCAAATGTAATCATAGGCAGCAGTAGCATTTATACAATACAGTATCTGTGTGCCACCTACCTGTGAGCTAATCCAAGAGACATTGCACTGATCTCCTTGGGAGGAAGTCCAGTGATGAGGCTCTCTATCTGGCTCCGAATGCACCTCATCAGTTCAGCCACAGTAGAGTTGTAGACACAGACCAGGTCCAACTTTTCCTGAAAACCAGAGCATGTTAGAACCATAATAACACTTCGCAACCGAATACTAATTATGTGCGTAAAAGCTGTCACTTACTTTAATAACACCACCGAGTTTTGCATCACTGATTGCCAGTTGCTCGTGAGCTTCCTTGGCAACAACTTTCTTCAGCACTTTCTTCAAACTCTTTCCCATTTTCCCCTCAGTAAGGGCGGTGACAGCTGAGGGGTTAGGAACACTGCATTAGATACAACACCTACATAAACTGATGCATAAAATCAGAAAAACTTAGTTTAGTCAAACTAATGTACCTGAGGAGAAATGATAAACATCAAATTTTGTTTGAAATTATTCATTTTCTTTGTTAAGCTTAATTAGTATAAAAACAAAAGGTTAACTTCCTTTCTTCACCACCTAAACTAACTGCTGGTTTTTTTTTGATCAGTCACAGAAGTACGTCATATAACCCAAATCCCAGATGTACATTTAGTGCACAAAGACATGTCATTACCTGCTAGGGCCTCTGTTGTGTCCTGGAACTTCTCAAAGTGCTTCAGCTTCACACTGACGGAAGCAAAAAAATAAATCATGAATTCAGACTAATTCGCTTATTTACATGAGCTACACAGCATCACATGACGACAAGCTGATTTCATAGTTGGAAGACCATTCAACACCTACATTTTGTTCGCCTTTTCAGGAGTCTCAAACTCTTTATGCAGGCTGTCGACCTGTTGCAGCTTGGCTTCATCAAGGACCTGAATTATAACAGAAGCTCAGTTAGTCGTCATGCATTGAAAAAAGCTCTGGGCCACACAAGTACAACCAACACGTGTATGAAAATGGATTTAGATTTGTCGTCAACGTTATATTCTTTAAGTATTTGGTACAGATTATATAACAGCATGACTAGTAATAAAAGTGTAATATGCATTTGAACATTGCGATGCAGAGACCGTCACTTAATCTAGCCTCAACCTACACACGTGGTTACAGGGCCTTCACACGGCCAACGTGCTTTAGCTTAATCGCTAACAAAAACGCTCATGGGCACACAACAACATTCATTTAGCAGTGCATATACTTGAGGACAATTAAAAACATTTATATTTCATTTTGCTCAGTAACGTTACATACATTTGAAGCCGCATGGTATGTGTACCTAGCTATGAAGCTAATCTAAGCTAACTCAAGAGTAATAATGCCTCATTCTTTAAGTGAAAGGAAACAAAAGCTCAATACATACTTTGAATATTGCATATCCAGCAGCGGTCTCAAATAAAACGAGCATTTTGGCAGCAGAATGTGCGCGCTCTCTAAGTTGAGAGCCTTCAGGCTTCCTCTCGATGTCTCCACGTTGCTGCTCCGTGCTCCGTCTGAGACACACGCGGCGCCGGCGAGTGAGGAGACCAGGAAACGACTGGGTTGCCAAATCCGTTCATTCGATATCACCCGATATCATACATATTTAGAAACTATTCCGTATGTTTTTCATGAATATATCACCTAAATGTAGTTTGTTAACATAGTTTAACCCTGCACATATCTATGTTTAATTTATTAGTTAACATAACGGCAAAAGAGCTTTGAGTTGGCTCATGAGAATAACGAGTGCCACGTAATTGATGACACTACGTAAAATATTTTCTGTGTTTTTTCAGAACTTATCGGGCGTCCCGTTACTTTGTGTACACTACAAATGGGAAATAAATTCCACACGACTTTTCTCCTCAAACTGGCAACCCACGAAGATCTCGCGAGACGTTTCACAAACATGCCAGCTTTTGGAAATAATACTTTTAACCTATGCTTTTAACACAAACAAGACACCGTTGCAGTGGAGCAAGTAGTGTGCAATTTCTACAAAACTATCAAATAGGGTTATAGCTATCGTTCATATTTGTATGTCTTATGTGCTGCTTCCTGCTCTCGCGGAAGTGACGAACGTGTAGAGCAAAACATGCACATGTGAGAGCTGCATGGTGAGAAACACACATTTACTTCAAATACACTTTACAGTTGACGAGAAGAAAGACTTTAGACGCGGAGTATGAATGAACCGGGACACTATCCTCCGCCGGACTTCGGCTGTCCCCCTCCAGATTTCATCCAGCCATTCCAGCAACAGCAGCCCCAATCGAGCAACTTCCATCCGAGCATGTGGAGCTGGGGCGAGACGTCCTCCGAGCCCAGCTGGGACTACAGCAGCCAGGCGGATAGGCATAACGGGGCAGCGGGAGGCTTTGGTTTCCCATCGACTCGTGGAAACTATGGACCTAAACGTCCACACGGTGAATGCAGTAGTGTATTATATATAATTGCGAACGAATGTATCTGTAAATAGCCTGTTTACCTGACCTATAGTCTTTGAATTTACTTGAAGTAATTATAATTGCTATTACTTAATTAATTAGCAGCAATATACAGGCTGCATGAATTCCTGAAGTAATGCCATCTTACTTGATGAGGAATCAATGCATCTACTTGGCCATCATGACCAATGATTTTTCTTACACCAACTAATAATTAAAAAACAATGTGGGAAAGTATTAAAGGGATAATCTGATAATTTAGTGTTACAATTTGTGCAGTTTCCAAGCCCAAAATTAGATAACCAAGATTACATGTTTATGACACCATCAGGGTTATTTCTCAGACTTAGAAAAGTTGCTTCAGAGCCAAAGAAGACATTCAACAACTGTGTTCACAGGCAGAGTACGACTCCCCATGACACGTAAACTGAACTATATAGTCATAAAGAACATATTGTCACAATATTAAGATTGAGGTGTTGATGTGTGTGTGTCATGCTCCCATTCCTCTAACTTCAGTCTTGTCTTCAGGTCAAAACTTTGGTCGTGAAAGGCATCATGGTGGAAATCGAGGTGGAAGACAGAATTATGGAGCCCCCAATAATAATGGGAAAAAGGTATCTATCTGTTGGAACACTATCACTTAAATCGGGATCTTGACCTTAATAGTGTTAGTCATACAACAGCAGTGTGCTGAGAATACACCCAGCTCCATGGTGAACTGATCTGTCTGTAATCCACAGCAGAAGAATAAGAAAGAACCGGAGTATTCCCATTTTTGTGACACCTGTGACCGGGCCTTCAAAAACCAGGAGAAGTACGATGAACACGTTTCTCAGCATGTCAAGGTAATTCGATGTGTCTATCTAATCTATCGAGTATATTTCGTTTTTGTTTAATGTAATTTATGAAAATCAGTATTCAAATTACGCTGACTACCTCCATCAAATCTCTTTCGTAGTGTTCTGTGCCTGACTGCAGCTTCTTGGCTCATGAAAAAATAGTCAGCATCCACTGGAAAAATGTAGGTAAAAACAACTTCTGTTTATCTCAAACTCAGTATTTTCCTTTGCTAAAATCTGTCTTTTTGTATCCTGACTGCAGAACCATGCACCGGGCGCTAAAAGAATCAAGTTGGATACAGCAGACGAGATTGCAAAATGGAGAGAAGAGAGGCGCAAGTCAGTATTCACCAATAGATTTTTGAACTTGTGTCAGCCATTGTAATTTATCTTTGAACTATTAATGACATTATACCATAAGGGGATCCAGCTTTTCTATGTTGTATATACATTCTGCCTATCATGTCCACTTAGTAACAGCTAAATGTAATGATTGTTGTTGTTCAACTTTATTCTTAAATTGTCTTTCCAGAAAGTATCCAACGCTTCAGAATATTGACAATAAGAAAAAAGTGATGGAAGTGCGGGAGGACACCGGAGCCGTTCTAGAGACGGCTCAGTTTGGGTAAATGTACACACTTGATGTGTAAATGATGTGTTTTTCCTATTTTCTCTTATATTGCAAACAGAAAAGAGTATATTTGGACTCTTTTGTTTTGACATGACCTGAGGTAATGTTGTCTTAATCCAAACTTTAACATTTTCTTCACAGACGAATGAGAGGCAGAGGACGAGGGCGAGGACGGGGTCGTGGCTGGGGTAACAGAGGGTTCCATGGACAACACCCTCGAGGCCCTCACCCATCAGACAGCAGTGCCACAGAGAGACCTCCACCCCTCACCCAGCCCCGCAGGGACGAGGATCCCCTGGGAGCGCTGGCCAGCAGTGATCATGGTGAGTGATTTATTTATCTCTACTTGTATCGAGCCTAACTTTAGTCGATCACAACATATTGGGTATGAAAAACAAAAACTGACATCCATATGGAATTAATCTGCAGATTAATTCCATATGGATGTCAGTTTTTGAGCCTCGACAAAAGCTAAAATGCAGCCCTGCGACAGACTGGGTAAGGCTTGTTTTTAGCTTCGCTGATTGCCCGAAAGGCCTTTTGCTACTGAAGCAGTTGACGATCACATGCTGCCCCTACCGGCTGTTCAAAAGGAGTAGGCAGTCAATGAACTGTCAATAATTAGGTTTTTCAAAAACTGTGATCACCACAACTACAAGAGGTCCTTGAGCATACATTCATAATTGTGCACAAAACATATTGGGCTGATGGGTGCAGGAGATTAGCTGTGGACAGACAGAAGGACGGACACACACACACACACACACACACACACACACACACACACACACACACACACACACACACAGGGATAGGTCAATTCTTTTTATTCCTCTACGCCGGTGAAATCCATGGCCGGAGGCATAATGTTTTCGGCTTGTCTATAGGCACGTCCTTAAGTCCCATTCTTCTACACACACACACACACACACACACACACACACACACACACACACACACACACACACACACACCTCCAGACTTACGCCTGGTGGAGAAAACAACTGTAATGATAACTGATCTGTATTTCACTTTATTTCTCATGTGCTTCCAGATTCCGGCAGAGAAGACCCAGCTCCCAAGTCCAGGACTGGTGGCCTGGTTGTGGCTCCTAAACAGATGAGCTCGGCTCTGGGCTCCCTGGTGGCCAACTATGGCACCATGAGTGAAAGTGATGAGGAACCGGAGGGTGAGTTCTTCCCTGTCTCCTATTGTCTCTAATTGCATCAATTGAAGTAGATCTGCATTATTAAGTTGATGTACTTTTTGGATTGTACCAACATAGTTTAATGCACTTACTCTAAGAATCAGTAATCCTTTATTTGTCCCACGATGGGGAAATTTACATTGTTATAGCAAAGAGAGTAATGTAACAATTAAATAGAATAAAAATACAGTAACAGTATTATAAGTAATATAAGTACAGTCATTTAAAAAAAAAAAAAAGTGTAGGAGTGAATATTGCACATGATAGTGTTATTGCAAAAGTCGCTTTGGATAAAAATAAATGTTATTTAATGTATAGTTATACCATTACTATAGCAGTATCATATGCCAGAAAGAATCGTCATGGGAATTGGCATACAACACAAAAAAAAAGGATGGCATACCACTTTTTAATCTTGAGTGAAGTGTTTTAGTTGAATTCTTTTCAAAAAACACAGCATTGGGAGATTTTTTCATGAGTCTGGAAAATCTTATAAAGTTGGGAGAACAAACTTCCATATCGTCCAAGTCTTTGTAAAAATGTGTAATAAGCACTTATTACACTTATAATTGTCTATATAAGTGTAATAAGCACTTATTACACTTATAATTGTCTATATAAGTAACTGTAGTGACAAATCTTTTGTCATGAGTATTTAAATCCCAGATAATGAATTAAGTAATTTAATTTGACCCAAGAAAGGCTTTATTATAGGTAGGTTGGTTTTATTCTGTTGACAGACGAGGGCTATATACATTTATAGGCCAAATATATATTGGGAAATAGCATGTCACAGGAGAAATACTTGCAGTGTATTATTAATCTTTTTCTTTGTTTTGCAGCCACCCCTATTCAGAGAGCTAAAGACCTTGTGCAAGAAAACCAGGCGCTCCTAAACGCACTACCACTAAACTGTCAGGACACAGGACCCTCGAGAGGCCCGGCCTCCTTCCCACAGGGTCCAGAGGCTCACAAAGATGCCCACCCTAACAATGTCCCTCACACACCGAACAGCAGAAGAAGAAGAGGGGGCAGAGGGGGCAGAGGGGGCAGAGGGGGTAGAGGAGGGTATCAAGATGCACCGCAGACACATCGTCCCACTCTACTTGAAATGGTGAGATTATACAAGCACATTTCACAGGATTTTAAATTGAGAAATAAAATGTAAATGTGTATTCTCTAGATAATGCATCTTCTCAGGCCTCAAAAACGTCTCTATTTTTCTTTCACTCTGTTTAGTTACTGGCCCCAGATATCCGTCATGAAAGGAACGTCCTCCTGCAGTGTGTGCGCTATGTTGTCCGAAATAACTTCTTTGGCCTGGAGAGCAGACCTCAGAATCAGAATGGGATAAAGGATAAAGTCACACCCTCGATCCCAACTGAAGAGCATGATGGGAGGCAGGAAAAGCAATCAGAGGACGCCAGGGCTGTGCCTCGCTCTACCTCTCTGGTTGGTGTAGAGCCAACTGTCAAAGACTGCCACAGCCTTTATCTGAAGGGAACAGATAAAATCAGATCTACCTCTAATAATTATGATGATGAAATATGGGAGAGCCCTGGGACTGTTAACTAAAAGTGAGACATTAGTCTTTCAGAAGATTGTGTTAATCATTTTGAAATTGTTATTTTTCAAGGACTGTCATTTTTTATGTGATGCTAGTTTGACCTAACAATATCCAGTTATATTTTTGTAACTTGCTATATACTGAAGGAAGACTCTTTTTTTTCTTGTTAAATAAAGCACATCAACTTTATTGATCATTTTACATTTGTACAAATGTTTGTTTAATTTTTGTTCTAAATTTGGGAAGGCTATATGTTGAACCGGAGGGTCGCCGGTTCAAGTCCCCAAACGGACCGAGTACAGAGTGTGGACTGGTACCTGCCAGAGATGCCAGTTCTCCCCCTGGACTCCACTGATGTGACCTTGAGCAAGGCACTGTCACCTACACTGTTCTCCCTGCTCTCCCTGTGCTGTATAGTAGCTGCCCACTAAAATGAATACAGAGTTTAAATTTCACTGCATGTGCTGTGTACATGTGCTACTATTAAAAGTTGATATGATTCAAATCCTCCATTTCCATTTCCAGTTGTTGAGTCAAAAAGTGAAAGGATATCTGTTTATTATGTTATAATATTTGCAGTAACACAAATATTATAAGAAGTGTAGTTACAACATAAACATTCACTTAGAATTACACCAAAATATGACATTTTTGATTGATGTAACTATCCAGCAAATTATTTTGTTACACTATAATGGAAAAACGCTGACACATAAGTGGAGATAAACTGAGAAATCACACATATTTAGAAAACATCGCAACTGTTTTGACACATTGTATCAAGAACATTAAACTCCTCCGAAAAAAACAAGATACTTTGGTTCTGTGTGGTTTAATATCCAGTGTCCACAGCTTCACCGTCCACATGAAATGCCCAAGGTTGTAAAACAAGCGCTGCTTGTGTCGCACTCGTCGCCTAGAAACCACCTGAGGTATTAACCTCTGTTTAACGTTTGGGTAGCAACAGTAAAGTTGACTATCGGTATGCGACGCAGCAAGTCAACAAAACTACGCGATAATTAGTTTACATGTAGGTTATGTTGATGAGAAGAAAATTATATTTGTGGCGTCAGTAAAGTCATATAAAGTCATCATGGCTCGAAGTGTTCGCGTTGACCCACAGTTTGTCGAGTTCAACGACGTGAAAGTCGGGCAGGTTTACAAGACGACAGTCACTGCAACAAACGTTGGTAAAACTTTGAAGAAAATAATGATTGAAAAGCCCGCGTTAAAGGTAAAGTAAACTGGAGTGTTTAAAAAAAAATAGACTAACAAGTTTATTTAAAAATAAAAATGACATAACAATAACTAAGTAATTTAGCGTTAACGCTAGCTAAATTGCTTTCTAGCGCTAGCTAACACCTCGTGCAAGAAATTATGCTAAGGCTAGCTAATCAACGTTATTAGCACCAATCCAATGCTCTATCTATCTATCTATCTATCTCTCTCTCTCTCTCTCTCTCTCTCTCTCTCTCTCTCTCCTCTCTCTCTCTCTCTCTCTCTCTCTCTCTCTCTCTCTATCTATCTATCTATCTATCTATCTATCTACTAGATTAACAGAAATACATTTGTTTAATGTTTATTTCACCATATAAACATTTGAATAGTAAGTTGTTAAAATATTTGGTTATTATGTGACTGATGCCCTTTTCACCTTCTTTCATTTTTTATTTATTTTGTCCTGCAGTTGTTCAAGTTCACAGCATCTAGCTCGGCCAAGGTGGTGGCTCCTGGTCTGTCTGTAAGCGGCTTGCTGGAGTTCACTCCAGAGGAAGAAGAGGAGGTCAGAGATTGCCTTCTAATTCATATAGATGATGTAGAGACCATCAAAGTCCCACTGCAGTGGTAAGCAGGCTTGACATACTATATTAACATATACATATTAAAGACCAAACACACTGCCTGTCACATTTGAGGTCCACGTATAAATCTCCACATATGTTTTGACATTTCAACTATTTTCTTTCTTTATATGCTCCTCTAGGTTTCCCAGGGCTTGTTCCTTCCTAATGGACTCAGTACTAGACTTTGGGTGTATTGCTGCAAGCAGTCAGTTGATCTGCAAACATCACCATATAACCAATCAGGGATCAGCACCAGGTAAATCAAGTGTGTCTTTTCTTGGCCTGGAGATAGTGAATCTGTTGAAGCTGCTCCTATAAGTGATACCTATCATCAGAAAAGGTTTTTTAAAAGCCTGACAATGCAATTCCCTCTTTTGACAGAACACTTAGCAATCAATGGTTATGAAAGTAGTAAAAATATCTTTCAGTAAAATGAAGAAAAGGAGATAGTTGTGGGAAACAGTAGCACCACAATCTGTAGGGACTTGGCTTGGGAACCGAAAGGTCGGCAGTTCAAGTCCACAAAAGGCCTAGTACAAGTACGAGTTTAGACTTGTACCGGAAGAGTTGCCAGTTAATTTTGAGCAAGGCAACGGGCCCCAACACAAATAAAAGTTGCCCACTGGTCCTAATACTATATAATAGCTGCCCACTGCTCCTAATACTAATTAATAGACTGCTCCTAATACTATATAATAGCTGCCCACTGCTCCTAATACTATATAATAGACTGCTCTTAATACTATATAATAGACTGCTCATAATACTATATAATAGACTGCTCCTAATACTATATAATAGACTGCTCCTAATACTATATAATAGACTGCTCTTAATACTATATAATAGCTGCCCACTGCTCTTAATACTATATAATAGACTGCTCTTAATACTATATAATAGACTGCTCCTAATACTATATAATAGACTGCTCATAATACTATATAATAGACTGCTCCTAATACTATATAATAGACTGCTCCTAATACTATATAATAGACTGCTCCTAATACTATATAATAGACTGCTCTTAATACTATATAATAGCTGCCCACTGCTCCTAATACTATATAATAGACTGCTCTTAATACTATATAATAGACTGCTCTTAATACTATATAATAGACTGCTCATAATACTATATAATAGACTGCTCTTAATACTATATAATAGACTGCTCTTAATACTATATAATATACTGCTCTTAATACTATATAATAGACTGCTCTTAATACTATATAATATACTGCTCTTAATACTATATAATATACTGCTCTTAATACTATATAATAGACTGCTCTTAATACTATATAATAGACTGCTCTTAATACTATATAATATACTGCTCTTAATACTATATAATAGACTGCTCCTAATACTATATAATAGCTGCCCACTGCTCCTAATACTATATAATAGACTGCTCTTAATACTATATAATAGACTGCTCTTAATACTATATAATAGACTGCTCTTAATACTATATAATAGACTGCTCTTAATACTATATAATATACTGCTCTTAATACTATATAATAGACTGCTCTTAATACTATATAATAGCTGCCCACTGCTCCTAATACTATATAATAGACTGCTCTTAATACTATATAATAGACTGCTCTTAATACTATATAATAGACTGCTCTTAATACTATATAATAGACTGCTCTTAATACTATATAATATACTGCTCTTAATACTATATAATAGACTGCTCTTAATACTATATAATAGACTGCTCTTAATACTATATAATATACTGCTCTTAATACTATATAATAGACTGCTCTTAATACTGCTCTTAATACTATATAATAGACTGCTCCTAATACTATATAATAGACTGCTCCTAATACTATATAATAGACTGCTCTTAATACTATATAATAGCTGCCCACTGCTCCTAATACTATATAATAGACTGCTCTTAATACTATATAATAGACTGCTCTTAATACTATATAATAGACTGCTCCTAATACTATATAATAGACTGCTCTTAATACTATATAATAGACTGCTCTTAATACTATATAATATACTGCTCTTAATACTATATAATAGACTGCTCCTAATACTATATAATAGACTGCTCTTAATACTATATAATAGCTGCCCACTGCTCCTAATATTATATAATAGACTGCTCTTAATACTATATAATAGACTGCTCCTAATACTATATAATAGACTGCTCTTAATACTATATAATATACTGCTCTTAATACTATATAATAGACTGCTCTTAATACTATATAATATACTGCTCTTAATACTATATAATATACTGCTCTTAATACTATATAATATACTGCTCTTAATACTATATAATATACTGCTCTTAATACTATATAATAGACTGCTCTTAATACTATATAATAGACTGCTCTTAATACTATATAATATACTGCTCTTAATACTATATAATATACTGCTCTTAATACTATATAATATACTGCTCTTAATACTATATAATAGACTGCTCTTAATACTATATAATAGACTGCTCTTAATACTATATAATAGACTGCTCTTAATACTATATAATAGACTGCTCTTAATACTATATAATAGACTGCTCTTAATACTATATAATAGACTGCTCTTAATACTATATAATATACTGCTCTTAATACTATATAATATACTGCTCTTAATACTATATAATATACTGCTCTTAATACTATATAATAGACTGCTCTTAATACTATATAATAGACTGCTCCTAATACTATATAATAGACTGCTCTTAATACTATATAATAGACTGCTCTTAATACTATATAATAGACTGCTCTTAATACTATATAATAGACTGCTCCTAATACTATATAATAGACTGCTCTTAATACTATATAATAGACTGCTCTTAATACTATATAATAGACTGCTCTTAATACTATATAATAGACTGCTCTTAATACTATATAATAGACTGCTCTTAATACTATATAATAGACTGCTCTTAATACTATATAATAGACTGCTCTTAATACTATATAATAGACTGCTCTTAATACTATATAATAGACTGCTCCTAATACTATATAATAGACTGCTCCTAATACTATATAATAGACTGCTCTTAATACTATATAATAGACTGCTCCTAATACTATATAATAGACTGCTCCTAATACTATATAATAGACTGCTCCTAATACTATATAATAGACTGCTCCTAATACTATATAATAGACTGCTCTTAATACTATATAATAGACTGCTCTTAATACTATATAATAGACTGCTCCTAATACTATATAATAGACTGCTCTTAATACTATATAATAGACTGCTCCTAATACTATATAATAGACTGCTCCTAATACTATATAATAGACTGCTCTTAATACTATATAATAGACTGCTCCTAATACTATATAATAGACTGCTCCTAATACTATATAATAGACTGCTCTTAATACTATATAATAGACTGCTCTTAATACTATATAATAGACTGCTCTTAATACTATATAATAGACTGCTCTTAATACTATATAATAGACTGCTCCTAATACTATATAATAGACTGCTCTTAATACTATATAATAGACTGCTCCTAATACTATATAATAGACTGCTCTATACTATATATACTGCTCCTAATACTATATATAGACTGCTCCTAATACTATATAATAGACTGCTCTTAATACTATATAATAGACTGCTCCTAATACTTATAATAGACCTGCTCCTAATACTATATATAGACTGCTCTTAATACTATATAATAGACTGCTCCTAATACTATATAATAGACTGCTCCTAATACTATATAATAGACTGCTCTAATACTATATAATAGACTGCTCTAATACTATATATAGACTGCTCTAATTACTTATAGACTGCTCTTAATACTATATAATAGACTGCTCTTAATACTATATAATAGACTGCTCTAATACTATATAATAGACTGCTCTTAATACTATATAATAGACTGCTCTTAATACTATATAATAGACTGCTCCTAATACTATATAATAGACTGCTCTAATACTATATAATAGACTGCTCTTAATACTATATAATAGACTGCTCTTAATACTATATAATAGACTGCTCTTAATACTATATAATAGACTGCTCTAATACTATATAATAGACTGCTCTTAATACTATATAATAGACTGCTCTTAATACTATATAATAGACTGCTCTTAATACTATATAATAGACTGCTCTTAATACTATATAATAGACTGCTCTTAATACTATATAATAGACTGCTCTTAATACTATATAATAGACTGCTCTTAATACTATATAACTGCTCTTAATACTATATAATAGACTGCTCCTAATACTATAATAGACTGCTCTAATACTATATAATAGACTGCTCTTAATACTATATAATAGACTGCTCTTAATACTATATAATAGACTGCTCCTAATACTATATAATAGACTGCTCTTAATACTATATAATAGACTGCTCTTAATACTATATAATAGACTGCTCTTAATACTATATAATAGACTGCTCTTAATACTATATAATAGACTGCTCTTAATACTATATAATAGACTGCTCTTAATACTATATAATAGACTGCTCTTAATACTATATAATAGACTGCTCTAATACTATATAATAGACTGCTCTTAATACTATATAATAGACTGCTCCTAATACTATATAATAGACTGCTCTTAATACTATATAATAGACTGCTCCTAATACTATATAATAGACTGCTCTTAATACTATATAATATACTGCTCTTAATACTATATAATAGACTGCTCCTAATACTATATAATAGACTGCTCTTAATACTATATAATAGACTGCTCTTAATACTATATAATAGACTGCTCTTAATACTATATAATAGACTGCTCTTAATACTATATAATATACTGCTCTTAATACTATATAATAGACTGCTCTTAATACTATATAATAGACTGCTCTTAATACTATATAATATACTGCTCTTAATACTATATAATAGACTGCTCCTAATACTATATAATAGACTGCTCTTAATACTATATAATAGCTGCCCACTGCTCCTAATACTATATAATAGACTGCTCTAATACTATATAATAGACTGCTCCTAATACTATATAATAGACTGCTCCTAATACTATATAATAGACTGCTCTAATACTATATAATAGACTGCTCTTAATACTGCTCTTAATACTATATAATAGACTGCTCCTAATAGACTGCTCTTAATACTATATAATAGACTGCTCCTAATACTATATAATAGACTGCTCCTAATACTATATAATAGACTGCTCTTAATACTGCTCTTAATACTATATAATAGACTGCTCATAATACTATATAATAGACTGCTCCTAATACTATAATAGACTGCTCTTAATACTATATAATAGACTGCTCTTAATACTATATAATAGACTGCTCTTAATACTATATAATAGACTGCTCCTAATACTATAATAGACTGCTCTTAATACTATATATAGACTGCTCTTAATACTATATAATAGACTGCTCTTAATACTATATAATAGACTGCTCTTAATACTATATAATAGACTGCTCTAATACTATATAATAGACTGCTCTTAATACTATATAATAGACTGCTCTTAATACTATATAATAGACTGCTCCTAATACTATATAATAGACTGCTTTTAATACTATATAATAGACTGCTCTTAATACTATATAATAGACTGCTCCTAATACTATATAATAGAACTGCTCTTAATACTATATATAGACTGCTCTTAATACTATATAATAGACTGCTCCTAATACTATATAATAGACTGCTTTTAATACTATATAATAGACTGCTCCTAATACTATATAATAGACTGCTCTTAATACTATATAATAGACTGCTTTTAATACTTTAATAGACTGACACTACTGCTGGATTAAATGGAAAGTCTACATTCATTGTGTGTGCTGTGTACAAAAGAGAATTCAAAATCCTCCATTCCAAGAATGGGAAATGTCAGAACAATCAGATGATAAACAGTTTATAACACGTAACATGTTTTTCTTTGTAGACAGAATAATAATAATAATTGAAATACATTTTTTAAACCATCTTTCATGTGAAAAAGGTTATATTAAAGGTTTGTTTCATAGAATTGTAATGATTGAACTTTGAGCTCATTCAAAGCATAGTGTAATGAAGGGCTGAATGGCTTAAAAAACAGTTTTTCTTGTTTTTGTAATGTTTTTATTAACTTTTTCAATACATACATACATACATACATACATACATACATACATACATACATACATAATAGCTCACAAAACCCTAACCCTGGCACAGAAGGGGATAAGAATCACATTTTCTTTTGTTAAATAACAATATCATCAACAACAAAAAACATAAGCATCGGCGTTTATCACAATTGGTACATTTTTGCCACATTAATGGTATTGTTTTCTTCTTTTAGGGGTATTAAAAGGGCTTGAAAGTCATAGAATCTGTACTTAAAAAAGATATCCTATTAATTTTCTTAATTGCAGTGAGTGTTTTTTGTACTAAATACCGTAGTACTAAATATACCTCTGTTTTAAACCTTAACTAGGATCTTATAAGGCAGTAGAGAGTATTTGCCAAATTGACTCCATGAGAATATTCATCTGTATGTGCATGTGTGTGCATTGAAGGTGTGTTCCAGGTGCAGTACAATGGAGACTCCTCTGTCAGACTCTCACCCTGCAGTGGAGTCATAGCAGCTGGCGCCACCCAGTGGCTGAAAGTGGAACTGCGCACAGACAGACCCAGGCAAATTGATGAGAAAGCTCTGTAAGAAATCATTTACAACACCTGACCAAGATAATTGCAAACACAGATAGAATATATTAAATGATTTGGAAAACTAAATGCTCAGTCACATATTTTTTATAAAATAGTAGTGTAGTAGTGTTTCTTTCACTCCTTTTGTCCCAGGTTGAAACTCCAGAATCGCTCTGCTGTAGTTCTCAGTATAAGGGCTGAGGTGGTGGAACAGCGCCTTGAGGTTTTTGACCTGCAGGTAATTCAGTGTTCCTAGTGGAATTCATATAGTAGTCATTGGTGATGCTCCATTTCTCCTGGAAATTGACGTTCATCTTTATTGCTTTCCCCCCTCTAACTGGTGTCTGTGTAAAGACGTTTGTGCTTATTTCTATAGCTGAACAAAACATCACTCTGTGCGGTTTTCCAGGGGGCTCCATTGTCTTGTCTGTGGTTTGGACCGGTATACTTCGGGATGTCCCGCGTGGAGAATGTGGTTCTGAGAAACAGTGGACCCGAGGCATGTGACTGGGTCTGCCTTCTACAGGATACTGCTGCTGGAACTGAGGTGGTGAGTGATGCCCTCAGCTTCCA
Organism: Cottoperca gobio; assembly: GCF_900634415.1. Classification (NCBI taxonomy): domain Eukaryota; kingdom Metazoa; phylum Chordata; class Actinopteri; order Perciformes; family Bovichtidae; genus Cottoperca; species Cottoperca gobio. The sequence goes on along the minus strand of NC_041356.1, from coordinate 3,170,448 downwards.
ATCTGTACATCTGCATCTGCTATGCAGATAGGCATGTTGTGTTTAAGCAAGGAAATGTTTAGATTTGGTTGGAAGATGGGTTTAGTTGTACTGAACTGAAAGTAAATCAAGCTTTGACTGTGATGGCTGTGTAGGGAACAAACCTCCAGAAGAGCACAGATGCCTCCCTGCTGGAAAGAATGCAGAAGTGCAGCCCAGCCGCCCTGTTGGAAAGAATGCAGAAGAGCAGCCCAGCCGCCCAAGACGTCTCTCAGGTCTTGTTGTGTGTTCCCAAACAGGGTCGACTTGGACCGTATGAAAAAACCTCTGTGGCAGTGTGCTTCAGTCCCATCTGCAAGAGGTAAATTGTCTCTGAATGTGCCTGAAAACCGGAAATACTTATCCAAAGTTAAGGCCAAAGAGTATAACATATCTAATAGCCTAAACATTAACAGAAATGTTAATGTCTGTAAAATAACTATACTATAATGTCTTATAGAAGCAATAGAAAGATAAATGTCTATTAAGGACTACTGTTACACATTACATATTACTATTAAGGAGGCAAAAAGAAAAAAGCATATCTCCCCGTCGGGGAATTGAACCCCGGTCTCCCGCGTGACAGGCGGGGATACTGACCACTATACTAACGAGGAAGAGATGAAGAAGATTTAGACTGGCCGCCCTTTGAAATGTAACTCTGTCCTTCCAGTACGGGTAAGGAAACAAGCGTGATTACTCAGCCAGCCGACTAGACTATTGTCTCTTCCTGCTGTTTGAATCAGTGGGAAGCAGATATGGCTTCACTCACCATAATGGTACTCACAACACATACACACACTCATGTAACGTTGCATACTATAATCCAATCCTACAAGTGCTCAGATCAGATCACTGATATTTTGACTCTAACAATCTTTTTCTTTGTCTCTTTAGGTAAAAGCAGTGTGGAGCTGGCAGTGACTGGCTCTGGAATGCCTGTGTGTCTGGTGTCTACTCCCTCCCAAAGATATGATTTCCTCACTTGTGTGCCAGGGCAACGTGTGGACCTGCTGTGTGTGCTGCAGAATCTCTGCCCTCAACTTCCGGTCAACTTCTGCTTTCGCAAGTTAGCACATTTCACCACCAAGCCCTCCACTGGCACAATTGCCCCTGGGCAATGCCAGGTAAGGATGGTGATTTGATTCTGTTATTTATGTATTATACCAAGTAGATCAGCCAATGTGGGAACTTCTTTCTCTGTTGCATTCCTCAGGATGTAGTTTTGTCTTTCACGGCACGGCAGCAAGGGACCTTTCAGGTGTGTCAAAAGATAGATGTCTTGGGTCATGCTGTTCAGAGGGATGGCAACACTGCTGAATATGTTACTGGACGTGAACATCACAGCTTCCACACCATTACTCTACAACTGTCTGCTGTCTGCCGCAATGAGACCACGCACCCTGTGCCTAAACTAAATCCTGGTGAATATTGAGGGATTAATCCCATGGAGAGACCAAAACCAACAATGAGTATGTCTCTCAATACTCTATTGAGTAATTGTGGTAGCAGGACAGTGTATATGGGTGTTCATGGTAGTGAAGGAACCCAGTGCAACAGTCTGTTTTTTGGACGGGTCTATACAACAGAGGAATAAGATGTTTCAGGCTTTAGTTACGCACACACTACTTGTTGGTATTATACATTTAATGTCGGTTTTGTTCTTCTCATGGGATTTGTTGACAATAAGAAAAATACTTCTTTACATCATCAGACTTCAGATGATTTTGATACACGTACCTGTCCTGCTTCACAGGCATCACTCCAGCCGTGACCAATCCAACCGGATCACTGCCTCATGTTCGCTCCAGTGAACTGGCTCGCTGTCGTGGGATGGTGCATGCTGCTGTCCTCAGCGCCGACAAAACACGTCTCCATGAACATCGCAGGCAGAGGAGTCAGAACACAGAGAGCGAGGAGTTCCTGGCTTTTCCTAATGACCGAGCCATGAGCATCAGGCCTGCCTCTGCACACAGACAGTACAGGTAGAGGTTAAAGATGCACCGTTTCACAGCAAATTCGTGAAATAAAATGTGTTTGAAACAAACAAAGACAACAAATCCAAATTTGTTTTTATTGTTAAAAACAATTACAGTTGTTGTTAAAATGATCCCAGTCTAAATATTCCAGTTACTAAAGAATCCCTGTCTTATCATGTTCAGGACCATCTTCACTGGTGTACACCGCTATCGCTATGTGGACACCAACTATGCTTTCACAGAGGCCGAGGAGGAGCAGAGACAGCGGCATCAACACATTTACACAGACTTCATCAAACAGCTCAGACATACACGCCTGCAGAAGATCAAAGAGAGGTAGGCTTACTCTTAAGTTTTCCTTTTTTAGGATTTATTTTTGGACTTTATTGGTATAGCTGAACATAGACAGGAAAGGGGGAGAGAAAGGTTTACAATTCGAACCTGGGCCGCTGCAGTAAGGACTCAGCTTTAGTACATGTGGCTACCAGGTGAGTTACCATGACGCCCCCTTATGAGTTTTCTCATTCCTGACCCATCTCAAGCTTTTTTGTCAAACAGTTGGACAGTAAATAGTGAAGTTGGACATTTTTGTTTTTGGTTGTTAGACAGCAGGAAGAAGTGGAGGATGATGTGGACATCGGGATTGTTCCTTCTCAAGGGCTTGTTCCACCCAGACTCTGCATCAGCGATCTGGAGAGCAGTAAGATCTCAGAGACTAAGCCAAACTACAGCTATACTTCCCCAGCAGCTAAACTTAGCTGCCATCAAGACATGCCATCTATCACCCGGCAGGTTCACAGTCAGGTCAGATCAAAGGTGCTCAACATAATGGTAACTGATCAGTTAACACTTACAGAGTTGAATTTCAAAGCAAAATTCAGGGGGAAACCTTTTTTTAAAGCTGTTTCTCAATCTTCTTAATTCTCTCTAGGGAATGAGTGCAGTTCCCTCAACCAGCCAGGAGGTGGCAGACTGCAACAGGACTCTGACAGCTCAGGAGCTCTACCAAGTAGTCATAGGTTAGATACTCAATTCAGTTACTGTTTCTTATAATAGCATGTGTGCCATCTGTTTAATAAGTAGAATTTTGTTTTGTGTGTTGTTCTTGATAGTCAACAACAACAAAAAAAGTAAATTAACCTCCCTATTTTCTCATTAGGTCCACTCTTGGTGGACTTTGGGGAGGTGTGTGTGCAGTCAGTGTGTGTCCAGAAGCTGGAGCTGATCAATCATCTGCCCGTGTTCGTCTGGGTACAGCTGGAGGTGGACTGCCCTGAGCTGCAGGGCTCCTCACCCCTCTCACACGTCCTGCCTCCCCACTCCTTCAACACCCTACCACTGACATTTCAAAGCAACAAGCTGGGTGACTTTTACAGGTTGGTGGAGGAAGCAGCTCAGCACACTTTTATTCCATGTAAATCAATGATTGCAGTTCAAGTGCAAAAATAAACATACTTCTTTCTTCCAGACCTGTATCCTACTCTGTGAACCAGCAACACCCTGGGCAGATGCTGGTCCAGGCCCGGGTCGTCCCCTTGGCTCTGGAGCTGTCCACTACTCTGCTGGTGCTCTGCCCCACCCACACTCTGCTTGCCCGATCAGGATACAGGAGCTCAGTTACTCTCCGAAACCAGCGTAACCACGCAGCAGAATTCACATGGAAACCAGTAGTCACAGAATGTGGCATCCTGTTCTCCATTCGACCAGCTACAGGCTAAGTCAGGGTGTTAGCAAAGCCTCAATATCAAGAATGTCTCTTTTTTGCATCTTCTCTCTCCTTGTAGTGTTTGTCTATAAGGAGCTTTATTGGTAATACATCTTTTTAATAGGGCAAATAAAGCAACTCTCCCCCCCAGGTACAGTGGAGTCATACAGGGAGTTGGACTGTGAGGTCGTGTGGCATTCCTCCTTCTCATCCCCTCCAGAAGGAGACTTTGACCTCTGTGTCCATGAGGGCAACACACAACGCCTGCACTGTGTTGCTAAGGTCTGGTCCCTAGAATAGAGAAGATTGCTTTGTATGAACTACTCGTATTTACTACTTGTGCTTTGACCAGTTGGGGATAGGTGTTCGGGGTGGTTGTTATTTGGGCCATACCATAACCTTTTTTTGCCAGCTATGTTTTCAGCAACTACTGTCACTATATCTGCCTTTATTCTAAATTCTTACAAGTCAAATACATAAATGCCGTGTCAAAAAGTATGGCAGTAATGTCAGTAAATATATAAGTTATTCATTAATAGTAGTGGCAACAACAGACGGGGGATTGTCTTTTCTTCTGTTTCTTCACTATTCCCTACTTTAGTTTTCATGGCTGATAGAAATGTAAGGTTTTCACAGTAGATAGAGAAAGCTAATTTAAGTACCCGCGCATTCCTAAATAATTGTTTGATTCAGCCAGTAGGGGGACTGCGGGGGTGGGGCGCAGGTGATCTCGATGAGTTCTTGTCACATTACCTATTTGCCGGCCAGTAGCCAACACTGCTGAGACCATTATTAGGCTGCAGCCCAACCGTTGCAAATCATTGATTTATAGTCTCTATACCAGGGGTGTCCAAACTTACATCCATTTTTAATTGGCCCGCAGCAAATTCTAAAAGTCTAATGGAATATGGCCCAGATAGAAACTTGCACTTGAGTGTTTTGTACGTCTTAGTTCTAACACAGAAACACAGTTTTGACTTGTCAGCTAACTTAAAACATCAAGTGTCAGATAAAGCTTGTGCTTTAGATGTTTACTGATTGCATGTGATGAGAGCACAGATGCAACAGACACCGCACAGCTGTTCATGTTTTTTGAGGGGAGTTGACGATAACTTTTGTGTTACGGAAGAGCTGCTTGGTCTTAGGAGTCTCAAGGAAACAACATAAATCGAGCACGAGGACTTTACCACAGAGGATTTCAAGCTTTCCTGTCTGATGTCGATGCTGAATACGGGGACGTGTTCCACAGTTCTGATGTGCGCTGGCTGAGTCATGGCTCCGTGCTGCAGCGGTTTTATTCCCTGTGATCAGAAATCGATCTGTTTTTGAAAGAGAAGGAGCGACCTCTTCATGAGCTGAGAGACCCTCCATGTTTGGCAGACCTGGCATTATTAGTTAATCTTACTGGTCGTCTCAACACTGAACAAGAGCCGACTGCGCACATGAAAGCATTCTGTGTGAAGCTCCGTCTCTCTGAGACTTCAATGAAACTTCAATGTTGCGCACTTCCCCACTCAAATATGTGAGCAAACATTTTCTGTTAACTCTGAACAAAAGCAGATTGAGAACCAAAATGAGCGACAGCATCTCTGTGATGTCCTTCATATCTAAAACACCAAACTTACTCCTGACCTGCAGCATCCTTCAGTCCACAGCATCACTGCTTCCACTGAGTGCAACGCTGCTCCCATTACAGGAGAGTTCAAACATATCACAGTATTCATGTTAATAAGATACATTTTTCAATACATTCAGTCAATTAAAGTTGATAACATTTTCTAACTAACGTTAGTTGATGTGTTACTGAACTGCTCCTGCTTAGCTAGAGTCCAAAATCTTAACATTTGTGTATCAAAATGTACACTCAAACCATCTGCTGTAATAACTTCATAGTATTTCCTTCATGGAGAAGAATGGCTGTGGTCACTTTGGATTCATGGAGGCTGCAATTAATTTCAATAGTGGGAAGCAGTATTCAGGTATCAGAAAAATGATGTCACCTGGAGATGGCTCAAGACAGCTTTTATTAAACCTAATAGTAAAAGGATATTCAACAATATAATTTTTTTGGTGATGAATGAAATGAAATAAATGATTGACAGCTTCATTGCTGACTCTTTTATTTATTTATTTTCCCCAATCATACAAATCCATCAAAGAGGCAGATATTGATTTTTCCTGGAACAGCAGCCTCAGTAGACCAGAACACAATTCAGCAACAAGACGGGTTGTGTTTTAAGCAAGCGGCAACCTCTGGGGCTGAGCAGTGAAGCCTTTGCTCAAGTGCCATAAACTGCAGTTCGATCGAATGGGCACTTGAGGCTCCAAAGAGAGTCGATCCCCAAAGACCCCCATGTTAACATGCCCAACCTTACAGCAGAAATAAAATGTTTACAGCCTGGTTCAAAAAACTCTTTTAGTCTCTTAGTCCATGGTTTAAAGTCAGGCTTGTGACTTTCATGCTTTGTTTCAATGGAAAAACTCCCACTGTATCATCATTATAACTATGGCTCTCTCCATATACATGTGCTCTGGGGGCTGTCTTAGTGACTTAGACAATAGAGTAAAATTAGACAATGTAGGGTTAGGGAGAGTAAACTGCGAGTGTATAATTCAACTCTATGGAATGACACAAACACTGAGATCATCTCCTCTCTGTCCTTCTCTCAGGTCGGGTCCACCAGTGTCCAGCTGGCAGAGAAACAGGTCATATTTGGATCTGTGCCTCTCAACATGCCTTCTATCAGAACGGCAGTCTTACACAACAATGGAAAAAACCATGCCTACTACCAGGTGCCCACAAACACACACACACACACACACACACACACACACAGATACTTGTTTTTGCACAGATACTTACTGAACAAGAAATATAGCCGCTCTGTCTCTGCTCTCTGTCTCTGCTCTCTATTCTCTGCTCTCTGTCTCTGCTCTCTGTCTCTGCTCTCTGTCTCTGCTCTCTATTCTCTGCTCTCTGTCTCTGCTCTCTGTCTCTGCTCTCTGTCTCTGCTCTCTGTCTCTGCTCTCTATTCTCTGCTCTCTGTCTCTGCTCTCTATTCTCTGCTCTCTGTCTCTGCTCGCTATTCTCTGCTCTCTATTCTCTGCTCTCTGTCTCTGCTCTCTGTCTCTGTCTCTGCTCTCTGTCTCTGCTCTCTATTCTCTGCTCTCTGTCTCTGCTCTCTGTCTCTGCTCTCTGTCTCTGCTCTCTGCTTTCTGTCTCTGCTCTCTGTCTCTGCTCTCTGTCTCTGCTATCTGTCTCTGCTCTCTGTCTCTGTCTCTCTGCTCTCTGTCTCTGCTCTCTGTCTCTGCTCTCTGTCTCTGCTCTCTGCTCTCTGTCTCTGCTCTCTGTCTCTGCTCTCTTTCTCTGCTCTCTGCTCTCTGTCTCTGCTCTCTGCTCCCTGTCTCTGCTCTCTGCTCTCTGTCTCTGCTCTCTGCTCTCTGTCTCTGCTCTCTGTCTCTGTCTCTGCTCTCTGTCTCTGCTCTCTGTCTCTGCTCTCTGTCTCTGTCTCTGCTCTCTGTCTCTGCTCTCTGTCTCTGCTCTCTGTCTCTGTCTCTCTGCTCTCTGTCTCTGCTCTCTGTCTCTGTCTCTCTGCTCTCTGCTCTCTGTCTCTGCTCTCTGTCTCTGCTCTCTGCTCTCTGCTCTCTGTCTCTGCTCTCTGCTCTCTGTCTCTGCTCTCTGTCTCTGCTCTCTGCTCTCTGTCTCTGCTCTCTGTCTCTGCTCTCTGTCTCTGTCTCTGTCTCTCTGCTCTCTGTCTCTGCTCTCTGCTCTCTGCTCTCTGTCTCTGCACTCTGCTCCCTGTCTCTGCTCTCTGCTCTCTGCTCTCTGTCTCTGCTCTCTGTCTCTGCTCTCTGTCTCTGCTCTCTGCTCTCTGTCTCTGCTCTCTGTCTCTGTCTCTGCTCTCTGTCTCTGCTCTCTGTCTCTATCTCTGCTCTCTGTCTCTGCTCTCTGTCTCTGCTCTCTGTCTCTGTCTCTCTGCTCTCTGTCTCTGCTCTCTGTCTCTGTCTCTCTGCTCTCTGTCTCTGCTCTCTGTCTCTGTCTCTCTGCTCTCTGCTCTCTGTCTCTGCTCTCTGTCTCTGCTCTCTGCTCTCTGTCTCTGCACTCTGCTCTCTGCTCTCTGTCTCTGTCTCTGCTCTCTGCTCTCTGTCTCTGCTCTCTGTCTCTGCTCTCTGCTCTCTGTCTCTGCTCTCTGTCTCTGCTCTCTGTCTCTGTCTCTGTCTCTCTGCTCTCTGTCTCTGCTCTCTGCTCTCTGCTCTCTGCTCTCTGCTCTCTGTCTCTGCACTCTGTCTCTGTTTGTTGGTGGCAGGTGCTAGATGTGTGCCTTCTGCCAGGCTTGGAGGTGAGTCCATCTGAGGGTGTGGTGCCAAGCGGGGGCCAGGCTGTGCTCAAGATCCACTTCAACCCAGACAGTGTCATCAAGTTTGACACCAGAGTGGAGGTGAGAGAGAGAGAGAGAGAGAGAGAGAGAAAGAAGAGGAGAGAGGGTTCATTTCATACTATGATTGTGTGTGTGTGTGTGTGTGTGTGTGTGTGTGTGTGTGTGTGAGCAATCAAGAGAAGAATTGATGTACACTACTAAGCGTGTGTGTGTGTGGGCAATCAAGAGAAGAATTGATGTACACTACTAAGCGTGTGTGTGTGTGTGAGTGTGTGTGAGCAATGAAGATAAGAATTGATGTACACTACTAAGCGTGTGTATTACAGATAGCGCTGAGGAACATGAAGTCCATTGAGCTCAGAGTGGGTGGATCAGTGGAGACTCCTAATGTAGACATCAGTGTGGTAAGTTTGTTTGTGTGTGTGTGTGTGTGTGCGTGTGTGTGTGCGTGTGTGTGTGTGTGTGTGTGTGTGTGAGACTTGAAGATCTGTCATCTCACGAGGACCACAATAGAAACAAGCTTTAAGCTTTATTATGTTTTCATCTTCGAGGATTGAATTGTATTGTAGTTTTATATTCACCTTTTTATATTTGTAATAAATGAACCTATATTTTTCACCATGCCGTAAGCACAATCAATATATCAAAGGGTTTGTTTATCATATTGCACACAAAAAGTATTCCGTTATAGCTGATGATGATATTAATATTCATAATAGAAAATAAATTAGAAGCCCCTTTCACAAAGGACACTAAAGGATACTTTACATAAAGAAAACGAGAAAAAAAGGATCAGATTTTAAAACAGAAATGAAAACAGCATTGCAAATTGAATTTGTTTAGCTGAGTTCAGCAGCATATTGAATTATGTCCATGGCTTTATTGGGCAACCCCTGTCAGAATTGAATCCGAACAAGACGTTACAAGTGTATGGATGAGGGTCTCTGCTTCGGAGTAATGGCTGGAGTCTGGAGAGGCTCTTCAGGTGGAAGAAAGCAGATTTGATACTTGCACGCATAAGTATAAGCTCTGCTTTGTTTGGTGTTAAGTTAGAGCACCTTTGATGTCGTCCAGTTCTTTATGGCATGAAGGCAGTTATTTTAATTTACCAGATGTGTTCTGCAGCGTCATCCAGAAGGTATTAACTCAATCAGAGTCAGGGAAAATATTCAGTGTAAACAACAACAGCAGCAGTATTAAACAGAGTCTCTCATTATTTTCTTGGTGACCTACAATTTTCCCGGCTGCTCTAACAACCCCTCGCCAACTTGTTTTTATTTTCCACGGTCAGGTTACTGTTCAAGACTGAGATGTGAAACACAAAGATGCTCTGTGTCAGGCTGGCATAGACTCTTTTATTCCTCCAAACACATTTTTAATTAGAGAAATTGTCACCGTTACCAAAAGGTCACGAGTATCAACAATGTCGGTTGGTTTGGAAGGAGACACCTGTCAAAATCTGAAAAAACAACAATCCATCAAGGAGTAAGGCCACAATTAAACTTTAGATAAGCATTTGTTTTCCCTATAATACTGTCGTATAAACCCTGAGCTGTATGTCCGCGATCCAAGTCTGTTTCCTTGATATACACTATGAAGGACGTGGAAATCCTAACAAATACTGTGCCTCAAAACATCTTCCCCTAACATTCATTTTGTAGCTCAGGAATCCTAGTTTTGTGCACTTTGCACCACGCTGTGTGTCTTTGTGGCCTTGAAGATATGAATTTAGCTGTAAATACACAAGTTAAACTGTTATAGAAAATTAGAAATATTCATTAATATGCTGCGTTTTGAATCCATGTTGTTTCAGGTTGACCTTATTATGCATCTTTTGTGTAAAGTCCTTTTGTCATGATTTATGTGACTGGATGAATATTTTTCAGGCCTTTTCATTCGGTCATTTTGCTCTTTCTGTTCGTACGTCACACCACTCACACAAAACGGCACAAGCATAAATATTTTTTATCAATTGACTGACATAAATGCAAGATGAGATGATAACATAATAGAGAGAACAATATAGATAATATAGAGGAACATTTGAACTGAACTCAGGTTTATTTCTGATGCATAACAATTATTATTATGAAAATGTTCGCTTCCAGTCGTGTTATTATTCATATTATGTCATTATAATATGTTATCAATGTAGAAGCATAATGCATCTTGTTTCTTGCTGTCGGGTTTTATTTTTAAAACGCTCACTAATAATATCTTGGCTCATAGATGTGGAACGTTAAGGAATAGAGGAAAGTGATGTTGTGAGGAGGAAGAAAAGATACCAGACTTTGTCTTCAGGGTCATGATTCTTTAGTTTCTCTCTGAAACTTCAATAGTGCTTTTGCAAAGTTTTCTCTCTCACAATAAAAGTTACCAATTCCCCCCTCTCTCAATTTAGTCTTCAGGCCTTATAATACGTGCAACTTTTCCCCATGTTTTGAGAGATCCACCATGACTGTTTATCTGCTTGTGCTCGTTTCTCCTTCCCTCGTTTCAGCCCCATTTCCAGTTTTACGGGGTTCATGCTGGTTGTCAGCGAGCGATACCGTTCTCTCTGACAAACCAATCGTCGGCCCCAGCCCGGGTTACCTTTGACCTGTCGGAATACACAGACTTCTCTCTGCACCTTCCCCAGCCCTCAGCAAGTACGTGTTTACACACACAACGCAGCACGTCACACAGTTGATGTATGGTGTGGTGATGGGCGGGTAATATGTCCTAAGAAGAAAAGAATAATAAGCAATTTAAATACAAGGCACGTTGTCTTGGGTTTTGGTCTGTGTGCGTGCTTTTATGTTTTTGTGATTGTGTTTGTGCATTTCTACGAGAAGAGAAGGAGCCAGGGCTGAGTGTCGTGGAGGTCCAGGCCAACCAGACAGTGGACTGTTTTCTTGTCTTCTTCCCCACTCAGGTTACATTTTGACCAAACATCTTGCAGTAGATACAGTATCATGAAGAGTTTGACTGTTCTCTAAACCCCTCCTGAACAGAGACTGTCCCATCATAGCTTCTGCTAGCCAATAGCTAAAGTGTAAGGAAGAGATAGTGTTTCTATCTGCAAACGTCTCAGTAACTAGCATACCACCTACAGCAGTAACTAAGACTTACTTCTAAGGCTAAGGAGAATATCATCAACTATTATTTATTCCTTATTGGATTTTGGAAAGTTAACATTTACATACAAAAATGTGTGTTAATCGCTAGAAGTCAACGTTAAAGGTGCATACCGCCACCTACTGTACTTGAGTGTTGCATCGTGACTTCATGAAGAGTTTATACTCTGGGTAACAAACCAACACGGCTAAATGCAGCGCAGGTGGCACATGAAGTGGCAAGTATGACCTTGAAGTTCTAGCAGCTGATGATGAAACAGTAGCAGGTGGCAGAGATGATGGAGTAAACTTTAATTCAATCTTTATAAGATTATAACACACCTTAAAAGTGTTGACAGAGACGGCATAATGACTTTTCCATTTATATTCAGCCATAATAAGCCCTGGGAAATATGTGTTTATTAGTCTGTGTTGTTTACTGCAGCTGTAGATGCTGCTAATACACATGGATTTCCTTTTTTGCGTGCTGTGCAGAGCTCTTGATTCAAGTTGGCGTAATGTGCTTAGCGAACAGACAATTACAGCTTTAAAAAAGTGTTTGCAAAACTGAAATATTAAAGAAGTAGACATCGACCGTGGATGTAAATGTCTTCCTGCAGGCAGCCAGTTATGACTTTGACCTGCCATTGATGGTCAACGGAGTGAGATGGCCCACTGCGTCTCTGTCTCCCCTCCCCCCTCCGTCCTCCTCTTCCACCTCCTCGCTGTCAGCTGTCAGCAGGAAGAATGCCGTCAAACCTCTTCCCCAGCCCGTCACCGTGACACAATGGTCACGGCGCGTACAGGCCACAGGTGGGGTCATTGATGGGGAGTTAGAGTTGTGTGTATATTTTAAATACTATTCCCTATGTTTCTTCTGCCGAAAGGAAAGACTGTTCCATTGTATGTGTACAGAACAAATGTCACACATAGCACTAAGTTCACGTAGCTAAATGTAATGTTCTTCTTCCCCTTTCTGTTTAAAATGTTCTAGTGCTGTGCGCACCACTGGAAATGTCCCCCTCTAGCCTAGAGTTCCACTTGAAACCTCTGGCACCACAGTCTGAAGCTCACACTAAGGTATCAACAAGGATCTGTCTGCAGCGTATCATTTCCTTGCCTCCCTCCATTCCAACATTTCCCCTCCATTCTTCCCTTTTTCAAGCTTTTTTGCTGGATCTCCTCATTTTTTCCGTCTGCCTGTCATCTTGCAGTATGTTCCGTCCTACTGAATATCTGATAGCACTTTCTCACAAATGTAATTCTCTCTTGTTTCCCTTTTTTCTCATGTCTGTCTCTCACTCCTCTCTCCCTCCACAGACAGTGGAGCTGAAAGCCGTGTGTGAAGATAGTGGGTTTTGGCTTAGGTGTGTCGGGACACGTGTATACTGGTGGTTTGACTGCAGAGTGCCGACAGAGCACAGAAGAGAGGGGGGGCTATGTTTGGTGTCTCCATCATCCGGCAGTCTGGGGCCTGACCAGTCCATCTGCTTGACAGTCAGCCTCAGCCCCGAGGCTTTCACAACAGGTGAGAAATGATCGGAAACACACTCACACAACACATTATGATGGCTCTCTCACGGCCTTCCCTCTCTCTTTCACACAGACACAGTCATGTCATTGTAAATATCATCTTTCTCAGATCACACCATCACAATGTATATCAATCCACCCCTTCAAAGCTAATCCTTATTAGCTCATCAGCCTGTCCCACTCATAAACTGTGTCTCAATCCAGCCCCTACATTTAGACACAGCTATAATGTTCATCAGTCTTGCTAATTGTTAATGGGAATCAATCGGCCATGTTATTTGGGGCAACTCATTTCTAAGGTAGTAGCAAAGAGGACGAGGTTGATTTTGTTGTGGTTGAGGGATGTGTGTGTGTGTGTATTTCCCGAGGAAACACACACAACACACACCGGCGATTGTAATGCCTCTGCTGTTAAGTTGCCCCGTCGCTTGTCATCGTACCTTTACACGCTTCAGAGTTTCATTTATCATCTGAATTCAGCGATAATAGTTCAATATTCTGAAAGTCAAGACTTTGTTTATTTGAATTCAGACGAAAGCCCACTGTCCGGTGTCGTACTTATAGAACTGGAGTTCCATCCAGGTAACCTCCGTTTCACCTGCTCTCATTACTGATCAGGAGACTACTGCCCTGCAATGGCCTCGTTTATCTTCTTTCAGCCACTGCTAGAGAGCCGGTCAGGGTGAGAAGAAGGTTTGCGAGGTGTGTTTCTTCAAGTTGATTAATGGTGTTTCCACTATCAACAACCTCCATTAGCATTGGAAATTTGTTGGAGAAAACACAAGCATCTCAAGCCCTCTCTGCCCCGCGGTTAGTGATGTTTTAATAGATGTTATAATGTGAGGTTATGTGGGCGACGAACCTACACTCTGCGCTTGATGCGCGACTATAAATTCACCTGTGTGTACACATCCTAGGGACCGGCAGAGTGACCAAACTGTCCCTCCCTCTTTACCTGGGATTGGAGGGAGTGGAAGGGATGGGAGGAGAGAAGGGACATCAACCATACAAAGAGCTGTCCGTCACTATTACCCTCCAGCTTCCCTGTATCACCATCAGCCCCCCCCAAATCCTCCTGACACCAGTACCCCTGGAAAGCAATGCAACTGCCACACTCACCCTGCTGGCCTCAGGATATCCGAGGTTGGTGTATATACACACACAGACAGTGTTTTCTATTCAGCCCAGGACAGAAATCTGTTCCAGTAACCGTTACATTTTATGAACGCTTCATTTTGGATTATTTGGATCATGACACACGGACAGCTGCTTTGTGATCACAGTTGTGTTCGTCAGTCAGAGCAATAAGATTGATAGATTTTTATTGTATTTACACTTTTTCTAGTGTGTGGCAATTTACCAGCTGTGTCGAGCCATTGGAGCTAAATGGATGCAGAGGAAACGCCGCCACACACATAAACTGACTTCATTATTCATTTTCAGTGAGATTTTTATCAATCAAGCCAAGACTCATTAACTGGCAGGTCTGCACACATGTTGGATTTTGCCAACCCAAATCCATTTGCCTGAAATGAGAAACATTTTTCTTTTTAAATATCTACACGAAACAATAAAAGAAAAAAAGGCATGTACCCACAAGCATTATTGAGAAGGTTGCTTATGATATTGCATGGGAGCAGAAAGTTGAATGCTGTTCTATTGGAGATGTTCTTCTTCTACACATCCATTGTCTGTCCACCTTTGCAGTGGGACCACGGTATCAGCTGAGGTGGATGAGGTGGAACTGGAGGATGGGACAAAGATAAAACCTGTTTCTGTCTTCTTTCCAGAGGGTAACAACATCCCTGCACAGACCCAGGATCAGGTACAGCCCTGTACTCACACCAGTTTACACTATTATGGATCCTGTTCTTGTTACAAAACACACTCAGACTGACGATATTCTGCACAAATACACCATTTATATTCTAGCATTCTACAAGTGGTTACATTACTGATGTCCATAATACTGTTCCACACGACAAACTCTGATATTAATCTCATATGTGCTTTACCAATACCATTACACTTCCACGTTCATCATACCACTTTTGCTCACCTGAAAATATCATTGCTGCGTACCGTCGGCTCGGTCTAATGAATGAATTAACCTACTAAAATATTACAGTTGCCATTGCACATGAACACATGTCAGGAGATTACAAATAAATCAAATACCACAAAACACAAAAGTGCCTATAACAACATAATACAGTGTCTTTCTTAAGGCTGTATTATTGTAGGTCCAAGCCTCAAAAGATGTGTAATGCATCTACCCTGGCTATATTTATCTGTGCTTCTTCCCACTCTGTCTCTATTTCCTTCTGCAGTATTATCACACACTGTCCGAATACCATCTTGTGATCAGATAACTAAAACTGGATTAATGTAACAGGTGTAGCTGATTTTCCTGGCTGGCACTTCAACAGAAATACTATCATGCTTGTGGACATTATAGCTGTGTCACTCTGTCACTCTTATCTGCAACCACAGAGACATCCAGTAGACATTCAGAACCAGGAGCCCGATGTGAGCTCTCTGATCTGCAGTGTGTCCTTCTGCTCCGCCATCCCTCTGTCCCTCCGCACAGCCATCGCCTTCACTGACCACCTCCACAACAAGTAACTGGTTTATTCTTAGACACTACCCCCTTAGATCTCTCTTTCTTGTCCTTCATCCCGCTCACAACCCATCCTAAAACAAGCTACAATCTCTTTCTTATTTGTCCATTTTACTGTTGCAGCCTTCTGTTTTTCTATTCCAATATAACAAAAATAGAGATAATCAACTGCATAGTCCTTTAAATCCCCACATTTACGTTGGTTCCATCTACTAATATGACTTTTCTTCCCTCTTGGTCTCTGCCGCCAGGTTTAAGGTCCGGTTGCTTGCTACCGCTGACAACTGTCTGTTGACAGTCTGGCCCTACATGTCTCTGCACCGCTCTGAGCAACAGATAGTTCTCAAGACGGGTACTGGTGCTGTATACAAACACACATCAATGACACCATTACCTATATAAAGCATGGGTAGACTTAAGGACCAGAATCCTTTATTCCAACAGTTTATAAAATGTCAGACAATTGTGTAATACACCTTCCTTATTTTCACATAGCCCAAGGTGATGCCTTGAAATGACTAAAGATACAATGATACTAAGTGTATGGGGGGGGGGGGTACTATTCACCTTTTCCTGGCCACTTGAGTTTGCAGCCATGGTTATTAATTCAACATATTTCTCCTTGCATCTGATTGGTCTATATGTTTTTTAGGGTCCACAGCTGTAGAAGCGATCCTTCAGCGCTACCACACACCAAGTCCTGCCTCTGGTCCGACGTCATCGTCCTCCTCATTGTTTGATCGCAACAGCTCAACGAACAACAACTCGACCTCAGGTCAGAAGTACTATGTTGTTGTATTTTAAGTGTGATTGTTTGTGTGTATGTCTGAGCAGTGTGTGTTTTTATGTACAGTGTGTATCTGTTCTCTGCAGATTCCTTTCCAGACAGTGACAGTGTGAGCGGCCGGGCCAGCGGGAACACAGACATCCCTCCTGAAAGAGACTCCCCAACCGATCTTGGCGTCCCAGAATTCCCCGCTGCCGACTCAGAGGAAGGACTATATTACCAGAATATATCATTGGCTGTGGAAAGGTGGTTTAGCCTCTTTGGGTGGCCGAGTGGACCGCACCCCATATCTGTGCCACACACACTCAGAAGGTAACCCCCAAGAGGTTTCACAATAGTTTGGCTCAGGAGCCACATTTGGAGACTGGTTTATGTGTAAGATGACTTTCACTTTTAGGTACTTCTTTTATTATAATGTATGCCTCCTCTCTCCCGCCAGAGTTGTGTCAAAAATTCAAACTAATCATTCCAGTGGACGGACTTATCGAGTCAGTCAAAATAAAGACTCCAGGTGTGTATACGAGATGGATAAAAAGGTTGTGTAGGTCTTTGCCTCAAATGAATCATCCTCATGCTGAAACGTTGTGTCTAACGCCATGACAAGATGTTACTACATGTTTACATCTAGTCAACAACCATGAGGAAACTAAGTCATTGAAAAGGATCCTTCCTGCTTTGAAGTGCTTTTATACAGGAGATTTCAAGAATAAACAAAGGCTCTCATGTCTTATAAAAGAAGTGTGTATTAAAGGGCAAAGGGCAGTCTACTCTGCTGTAGTCAATATTCATTCTTTAGAAAGTTTAAATAATAGATGATAATGGAATTGAAGCTCTGCTGGGGTGTAATGTTGTCAGTGGACATTGATGTGTCTCCAGGTATAAAGGACATAACTATTGTGTTGTGTGTCCAGGTCCGTAGTGGACATGCTTCATCACCTGACTGGCAAACAGATTCCCGGTATTCCTCGGTGTCAGGCGTTTTCCATTGATATAGACCAGCGCGTCCATCAGCTGCTCCAACAGCATGAAGCTATGCTTACTTTTCTCAGGTAAGCCTTTACACGCGGAGACCACGCGACAATGCTGCCGACATTGTTTGAATTTAAGTTAATTTGGCATGCTGGTCTTGTATTTGAATAGGTGTGAGTCACTTTCATGTGGAAGTCACAACAGCAATCTCACAAGGTCAGACCTCTTAACATTCCTGCAACACTTCAAACATGGCACAAGCATGACTTGAAGCTGTCAGCAGTACAAGGTCAAACAATTATGCATGTGTCGCAATTATGGCTTTGGTTTGGATTAGGGAAATGTGTCATGTTGCCGGGCGCAGCTTGCATTTTGCTAATTTGCTAAAATGGGCCATTGAGGTCAAACATAATTTATTTTAATGTGCTGTCCTGTCTGACTAAAACCGTAGGGACAGCAATCGTACGTCCTAATGTCACAATTCCATTACTGAAACCGATAGAGAAAGCCAGCAATGTTACATTTGGGAAATGTTTTTGGTCTACTGTCAATTTTCTATGTTCTTTGTGCTTCTGTGTTCAGGGTGCAGGGAGCCTTCCTTTGTCACATCAGACCGGAGTACTTGCTTGACGTGCAGGAGTTCAAACACTGGTGCTCCCTGCAGCTCCAGGTACACATTCACACACAAGTTGGTCCTAAACCATGTAAATATACTTTTTGGAACATAAGACAATTGCTTTAGTGATGCCTCTCTGCTAACAATGAAAACCCTTGTTCACTCAAACAACATATTTACAGCTACTTGTGCCATATACATATTGTACCATGTGTTTATTTCCCTCAGTCACATGAGGAAGAACATGGTTTGGACTACAGCAGTGTTGACTTTGAGTCTCTGAGCAAACGATCCTGGACTGACGTGCTGCTGCAAATATTCAAGGTGCATTTTGAATTGAAACACTTTGACTCCTGACAGCTTATTGGAAGTCTGAGGACATTTTCCGTACTTGGGAACAGCCTGTGTGAATGTAGAGCAGAGAAGTGTTGTAAAAAACGTCAATTTGATCCTGTTAAATACCAGCATTGAACATTCCTCTGCATGCTCTCAGGTGCTGGTGTTGTGCCGCGTGTCAGAGACGGGTTTGAACACAAGTCTGAAGCATGACGACGTAGATGGAATCCTCCCTGTCAGCTCACAGCCACGGGCCAGTAACATCTATTCATCCTACGAACTCCAGCTGCTCTCATGGCTCAACATGCATTACCAGAGCATGAGGAAGACTGTGTGGGGAACAGGTAGGACACACAACATGTACAACACCACAGTCCAATGCTGATGCTTGACTGGGCCTCACAGTAGTGCATTCTGCTGTAGTGTGTGAATGTGAATATAAGATTTGACTAAATTACTGATTGTTGTGTCATTTCTGCATGGTACGGGTTCACAGGTGGTGTCCCATCAGCACGCTGGACAGTGAATTTTGACCTGGACTTGACAGATGGACTGGTGCTCGCTACTCTGCTTGCAGCCTACTGCCCTTATCTGGTGTGTGTGTGTGTGTGTGTGCGTGCGTGTGTGAGGCCGCAATTAGTCCTGAATAAGGTTAGGCCTGTGTGTGTGTGTGCAATTTCAGGGCTGTCCAGATAAAGAGTAACAGGCAACCAAGTGGCAGAGAAAGTTGAGATCTAAATGAAACATGTGGCGTTACAGATAAACCTTGACGTGGTTTTTAAATGATCTCTTATCTGCTGTGTTCCTGATTAGATCTGCAGCCTCTTCCGGAGGATGTACAGCACAGCTAGCAGCCTGGAACAGATCCTTCACAACAACATCATTGTGGTCCAGGCCTTAACTGCACTTTCTCTCAACCTAGACATAAAGGTAACTACCAGATGGTGCCAGAGGGCTCTTTCTAACCGCAATAGTTATATTTTGAGTTTGTTGAATATATTAAAACAGTACTCCACAGATGTAGCATGACACTCCAATACTTATATATTATAAGTTCCTTCTTCTGTTATCTGTTATTCTATTACTTCTTCCGATTGTTTAGCTTTTTGTTTAGTATCGTTATCGATATATTATAGGCGGGTATCGTATCCAAGTCATAGCGTTGGTATCGTGGCAACAGAACTTTACACATACCAGAGTTATTCTGTGTGCAGATTGATGGAACTACACTGCATATTCATTGTACGTGTAATTAGAGAGCTGATAATGAGTGTACATTTACAGAGAATACATCTTTTAAGATATCTAGTACAGATTAATACCATCCACATTTTAAGTGCACGCAGAGAAATGACAGAGAAATATTGTCTTATTACTGCATTCATTGCCTTAATTAATGACTTAATGACAACTGGAGATGTTCAATATATCATGATGATTATGTCAGAGATTAGGCAGCGCAGCCTGTGTCCCCGTGCGTCCCCTGTGTCTGAGTGTGTGTGTGTGTGTGTGTGTGTGTGTGTGTGTGTGTGTGTGTGTGTGCGTGCGTGCGTGCGTGCGTGCGTGCGTGCGTGCGTGCGTGCGTGCGTGCGTGCGTGCGTGCGTGCGTGCGGTGTGTTCAGCCCACAGACTTGTCAGACCCCAATCCAGTGCAGATGTTAATTCTGTGCGTTCACCTGTATGAGAGGCTGCCTCAGTATCTGCCACTGCACACCATCACTTTATCAGGAGGCCTGCACAGCACTTTCAGCAAACAGGTAACAAACACACACACACACACACACACACACACACACACACACACACACACACACACACACACACACACACACACACACATAAACACACAGGAGACACCTAAATAAAAACTTGAACTGCATGCCTTGTAAATCAACTAAATGAGCACTGTGGAGCAGAAAATGTCTTGGATAATAAGCTCCCAGACAGATAATGACACAAAGACACACATTAACAGGATTATAGACACACACACATACATTTAATAAGATTACAGACACACACACTAACAGGATTAGAAACACAGACACATATACATTTGGGTAATGATCCACATTGTCAGGTTAAGCCACATTACAAGTCGAACAACAGTAGATGTCAGTCTGTCTGTGCTAGGGAAGATTTCATTGTTGCATTGTTTTCGGCCAGCGGCATTGGTCTGTGTGTTTGTGGATGTGTTTGTATGTACAAAAATCTAGATATTTCGTTGTGTGTGTGTGTGTGTGTGTGTGCTGCAGGTGCGTCTGAAGAGCCCATCATCTGAGCCGATGAAATACCAGGTCTACCTTTTAGGAGAGGATGCCCATCTCTTCTCCCTCCCTAATGGATCTACTGTCACTATTCCTGCAAAGTATGATTTTTACCCAAGAAATGAAAATCCCTGTACACTTCTTTTACTGTACTAATCTGTACAAAACTTGTAAGAAACTAGGTTTTCTTTGTGCAGTATCTTACTTCACAGGTGTTATAATTTGGCGCTATATAAATGAAAAAAGACTTGAAATTGATTTGACATCACAGAGGATTCTGTAAATACACTTAATTTTAAGTTTAGCAACCAATACATTTGTGTCATGAAACAGGAGTTCCAAAAATGCTTGCAATATTTAGTTGATCTTATATATATATATATATATATTGCAGAGACTGTAAGGACGAGTCACTACAGACATGTAGCCTGAATAGTTTTTTCTAAGGCTCTGAGACCACCTCTGGTCACCATGAGAGACAGTGTCTTTAAATCATTTCTGTCAGATTTAAAACGGGAATAATCTTGAAATGAAATTGTAATGATGAAACATTTGTGCATGTACATCAACACTAAATAGTAAAACTGGTATCGTTAGCGAAAAGGTGCTGTCTTTGTATCTGTACTTCCAAAGTTATTAGCTTTGGGCACACTAGTGCGCTGCAAAGAAAAGGAAAAACCCTCCTACACCTTTTCAGCTCCACCCAAGATTGATTACAATTGGTTTTTCCTTGAGACTGTAGCTCATAAAAATGTACCATGTCTCATTTTGAACCCCAGCTCTCAGAAATGCTGTCTTTTTACTACGCTATTATTCAGAAACATAATATAAAAAATTCAGCTGATTCATTCCTGTCATAACCTGAAAATGGGAGGTTGTACAATAAAATGATTGAGTTGTAAAAGCACTGTGGAAGGCATGCTGGTTCCCCTCCAGCAGGAAATGCTCAGATGTTTGACGTCGGCCGTGGTGTTTTTTTAATAGGGCGAGCGCTGAACTGACCGTCCAGTTCACCTGCTCCGTCATGCAGCCCGTGGAGGCAGTCCTTCTGCTCATCTCCAGCTCTCCTGTTGGCCTGAGCAGCACCACTCTCACATTCAATCTGAAGACCCACGTCAATCACATCACTCCCACAGTGAGTATCATGAATTAAAGGGGTGTGCAGGCTGCCACTCCACATTTACACTTCACTACTGACACAGTTGGCTTCAAGCCTCACTTACTGATCTGTTGATAGCTTGCATGCTGCCTCTAACACGCATCACACATACCGGTAGTTTGGAGTGCAGTGTTTCTGCGGGCTGGCTGTTACAGAGAGGCTGTAGACTGATGATGACTTGGTTACAGCTTGTCTCCTTCCAACTGTCTCTCATTAGAACACTATCAAGTGCAAGTCTCCATGCTACCAGCTGAAAGTGATCCAAGTGCCCATAACTAACCCTTTCAAAAAAGAAGCTACTTTCAGGTAGGTGTCTGTCCACGCACACATGCATATTTGTGACTGTTAGGATCCCCTCTTGACATCAAAGGGTCTGTGTACCCAAATAACAAAAACTAGTTGAATTCAATTGTGTTTGCACTGAAATATTACAAATATAAAAAACAAAAAGCAACAGCGATGTGGCTTCCCAGAGACAAAGTCCCAGTGCAGTATGTCTGTGTTCTCTGCTCTGTGTGTATGTGCATGTGTGTTTAGGGTGGTGCTGGTGGAGTCTTTGCTCAACCCACTGGAGCCTGAAAAACAAAAAGACGGCCTCGTCCAACAGGCCTCCTCCAAAGCCAAGTAACACATGCACTGTTCACAACACTAATACACACACACAATCAAAGACACATGCTGTGTAGACACAAAGTACACACACAGTTAAAGGAATGTGTTGACATCTCGCCGATCTCTCTCTCTGAGAGTTGGATGAGAGGATCTATGCCACTCTCATATGTGTTAGCTACAACCAGCAGCCTGTTAGATTAGCTTAGCATGAAGACTAAGAAAGAAGCTAGCCTGGTAACAAAATCCAAAGTGAAAATGACAAGTTGTGACGTTATGAATTTGGTAAAAAGATAGGGTGTTCCTGCTGCTACTCAGTGCTTCAGAAGGTACCTAAAGGAAAAGAGAGGTAAAGCATGAGGCTGTTCCTCAGGAGAGTACTGGGTTGTCATTACAGCCGGTTAGTATGCATCTCTTACCACCTGAGACATCTTCAAAGCCAAACGTTCCAGTTCCTCCTCCTTATCAGGAGTTGACTGAGGATTTGAAGTAGAACCGAGTTCATCTATGGTGCAGCTGAATCAGGTTGTGTAATGTTACATCCATATACTGTGAATGATTATGATCTGTCCTCCACCGCCACCATCTACTCAGTATAAAGAAGATGACTTCAGACAAGAGCTGTGGGGAGGAGATGGAAGGGAAGTGCTCGGATGTCAGTAAGTACAAACGCACACACGCTCGGTTTATGAGTGTGAATATATTACCTTTATTCTCGTCTGCTTGGTTGTGGTCCATTTAAGTGTGTGTGTGCGTGTGTGTGTGTGTGTGTGCACAGATGGTGAAAGCAATGAGTTCCTGAGTGCAGTGAAGAGTGTTTGTCTGAAGTCAGGCCAAGCAGACACTCTGAACATCCACTACCTGCCATTCTGCCCAGGCACCAAGTACTGCTCTGTGCTACTAGTCTGCCCGCAGGTCAGTGTCAATGTGTGTGTGTGTGTGTGTGTGCGTGTGTGTGTGTGTGTGTGTGTGTGTGTGTGTGTGTCAATTCCCTGAAATATTTTCTTTTAAACAATTGAATATTAACTTGCTTTTTTTTTTAATTGCAGTCAGCTATGAACAAGTACAGAAAGAGTTTTGGATTTCTTAGACTGTAGAGAGAAACTATACACTGCATACTGAATTAGAGTGAAATCTTCAAGTGTTTGTGTGTGCCAGTGTATATATACTAATTGTTTGTACGTCTATGCAATTTGAATTCTGACTACGAGACATTACAGCAAAGCAAAAAAATAAATAAATGTTGCACACACACACAGACTGTAATAAGAAAAACTCTCTTGAGTTTTATGGAGTTGATTTTACCACCTACACACTCACTTATACATTCGGCAGGTTTTCATTGCCACACATCTAGGAGAGTGTTTCCATGACAGTGTTTACACATTATATATGTGCCTATCATAGAATTAATGACAATACAAGTATACATTAGGGCTGTCCATAGATTAAAATATTGAATTGCATGATTGTCCATAGTTGATCGCAAATTCATCGCACATTAATCAGAATTGTCAAGTATTAAATAACAACATGGAAGTGGAAAAATATGCTTGTTTTATGCACTTGTATGTTTATTTATTGTTGGAGATCTACAGTATCTGTTGTGGCCTTACATTGTGCCTATGTTGTGTGTGTTGGTTAGATCACGTAATAGGTAATCATGTCTGGGGTGACCCTCATCTCTTCACCATGCCTGTCTGTGTGACCCTCTAGGTGGGAGATATGGTCTATATGGTGAAGGCCACAGCACAGTTGCCTCTTCCTTCCCCTCTCACTGCCAGGCCCAGTTCTAACATAGTCTCCAATCCCAGCAACCCTGGTAGGAAACCTGTCCCCCAAATGTTGCTCGTAAACTATTCTAGAGCATCATAGCACAATCCCAGTCAAACTAAATTGGTCCTGTTCTTATGCTGTATATATATAATATATTCTCTTTAGCTCTATCACCTAAATATGAAGTAGTGTGTGTACACTGAATAGCGAATCAAATATTATCAACGCTGATGCTTTTCTCCACCATTAGACGCAGCTGTGTGTGTATCAGTACTAAGCCTGCGCTGCGACATGGGGCAGGTGTGTGAGGAGTTGCTGCGTGTGCCGCTCATCAATATGGCCTGGGAGCAAGCTCTGGCTTTGTGGGGTCAGCACAGCATGAGCGCCGAAGAACACAGGAGGCGCACGCTGACACACACTTTGCACTGCAGCACTGTGAGGGCAAACGCAGCTGTACGCAAGCTCTTCAAACAACAGGTACACACACACACACCCTGGTAAAGCAGATCTTTGGCTGTACAGTAAGAAGCTGGTTGGTTGTCACTCAGTACTGTGACATGTCTTCCGTGTTGTCCATATGATACTTGCTGTCCCTCTTGTCTCTTGTTAGGCCCGACTCTTGAGAGGTGTTCGCCACAATAAAGGGGTGGAATACAGTGTGGAGGTGTCTTTGCCACAATACTTTGCTTTACCCAGTACTGTTACAATCCCTATAACGGAAGACACCAACATGCCATGGGAGGATCCTGCAGGTACACACACATACACAAATATAAAACCTTCATGGATTACAAATACATAACGCAAAGAATAGTAATTTACCTAGTTTGCATTTAGTCCTGTCCAGTTTTACAGACGTCTCTTGTAATGGTGGTCTATGAGGAAAATGCTTTGGGGCAGGTCTTTGAGTGGTTACTGGGAAAATTGCCAACATCGCTGAGTGGTGTTGTCGTATCTCTTAGTATCCTCACACAAGCGACTTGTTTTACACCTGGAACCTGGACCTATTGTACAGAACTACATTTAGTTACTTCAGTGGAAATACAGGTCACGTTCTTGAGTTCTTCAAAACATTGTTGATCCCCTGCAAAAGGTCCTGCGACTGGAATGCCCGACAACCCCCTCCCGTCCCTGAATGTCCTCTTCCTTCTGCTCAATAGATTGTGGCTGTGTGGAAATCCCAGTACGCTTCCAGGCGGACTCCATGGGGCAATTTACATGTCAAGTGATCCTGAGGTCCTGGTGTGATACCAGAGTCTATGTGCTAGAGGCTCAGGTTACTTCACAGGTAAATATCAGCTGATATCAGAGCCTAGTTAACCTGTAAATGTTATATTAAGTAAATGCTGGATTGCTTGTTAGTTCATGTGGTTTATGGTTAATGATACTAAAAGTCTCATTTGTGACCACAGAGAGGATCCGCCCACTTGGACTTCAGTCAGCCTGCTCACCGTTCAATCACACAAGACATACCACTGGTGAGGGGCAAGAGAAGATGCATTAATCAGTCTCTGTGTGTTACAACTGCAATGTAAGAAAATGCAGTTTTCAGCCTCTCGCATACGGGGATTCCTGCTTTTCTCTGTGTCATGTCATATTAAATGTCTGTGGGTTTTGGACTGACAAACAATCAGCAGATTAATCAACTTAGTATGGGTGCTGCTTATTAAGGGCTGTCCTAAAATCAATTGTTTGCTGTCCTGAATAGACAGCAACCAAAAAGCATGGCTTAAATGTATCTTGCACTAATTGTATTGCTTAACTGAAACTATACGTTTTAGAAAAGTAGATTATGTCATGATTGTAGTTTTAGTTCAAATCATCGGGCCTATGTGTCTCTCACAGCACAATGAGACCCGCCAAGACTGGAAAATGCAAGCTGAGGTGTTTGGGGAAGGATTCTCTGGCCCAAAGGTTTTAAATGTGCCAGCAGGGACAAGAGCCTGCTACCCCCTCACCTTTCACCCTTCTGTACAATGCAGTGTCACGGTAATGCCTTTTTTGTTGTTGTAGTTTCATTGCTTCTTTCTCTCTTTGTGTATTTTTCTTTTTGTCTTGCTATTATCTTCTTCTTGCTTAACATAACACTCAGATATACAATGAAATATTTACAGTGTGATGGCTGCGAGTTAGTGTGTAATCACGATAATTTAAGCATCGACACTTAGGAGAAAGCCCACTCTGAAATCCCCTGCCACCATTGCTCATCCCCCAAGCCCTATTCAAGTCATATTTGGCTCAAGTCAGCTCAAGTACAAACGCTTATCTTGATGCCTCGAACAGCAGCACACTGTCTGGCCTCTGTGGCTGTTGGGATGATATATGGGAATTTAAGCTTCAGCTTTAAGCATCATCTAAGTAAATAAATGAATTTGGCAATAAATACATACTAAAACATATATATGTATTATGAAGGGGGAGAAAAGTGTTTTGCATTGACAGTTGAAATAAATTTAATACATGATAAACTAAAATATTCAATGGCGTGAGTGGAAAAGGATGTTGCATTGGCCGGGAATCGAACCCGGGCCTCCCGCGTGGCAGGCGAGAATTCTACCACTGAACCACCAATGCATTTCTATATAACGGCTTTTGGGCAGGTCTTAAATAGCGCATTAAATTCTAACAGTTGTAATGAAGGAATTATGTTTGTTCGAACACAATCAAGAGTGTCAGAAACATGTTTGTGCAGGGATTACTACCTTGTCCCTTCAAGTGCTTCTAATAGACTTAGTTTTAGACTTAGTCAGTGTGAGAACGCTTGACTGCAGCTAATAGTCAACTTGCCATTGTTCCTTTGTATGCACACTGAACACGTTTGTATGTGTTTGACTGCCTGGACTTTATTCCTACCCCCACAGGGCAAGCTGTCCTTACATAATGACTACGACGGTACCGAGCAAGTCTTTACCCTCAGAGGAGTGGGAGAACACCCCCTGCCTGTGGACCATGTGGTATTACATTGCTCTGTAGGTCAAACCACACACACACAGATGAACGTCCCCAACTACAGCCAGAACAAAGTCACTCTCAAGGTATAAGCACACATGCAAATAATAATAATATTATAACTGAATATCTTTGGGTTTTGGTCGAATTAAATTAAATTAAATTTAAGAAACGGCATTGGATATTTTTTTGCTATTCTTTTGACAATTTATAGATAAATACAAATAGATGAATTGATTAATTAAGAAAAAAAATGAATGTTAGTTGCAGCCCTTGCGAGATAAGGCAACCACAAGGAATTGGTACAAAGTTGACCTCATTTCAAACTCATCACAAGGACACTACTAAATCTATCGTGTAAGTAAACAGCAGTTTACTTCCTGTAACCAGTAGGTGGCGCTTTGACTATGAGTCAATATGGGCAGATGTCATGCTCGTGAAATTTGGAGTTACAACAGGCAATAAGGCAGGCAACACATTCAAAGTGCAATTGTTTATTAAACTATTCAAAATGTGTATTTTTATTAGGAATAACAAATAACAAAAAAATACCTATTTTGAATAACCACCATATTTATAGACTTGCATTTTTATTGTACCCTATTCTGGTCAATTAAAAAAATAGTTGGAGCTATTCGTTGTTTTGTAATATTGAATTATTAAACATGTATTTATTGTTATTGCTGTTTTGTATAAAGTTATTTGATCATCACATTAGTATCATTAGTTTAGTTCATTTGAATAGTTGTTATGCTTTTGTTTTGAAGGCAGCTTCATCCACTGGGTGAATTTGTATACACTGGTACACAGTAGACATTGTTCTTTGATTTGATTGCCTGCCAAAAAATTCATATTGCCAGTAATTCATAAAGACAGTGTAAAGATTGTAACGAGCCAGTGGTTAGCTTTTGACAAGTTGCTAGCTGGTGTTTGCAGATTGCACTGAATTGTGATGGTTAGCTTGGTTGCCGATGGTTGAATAAGCTTATTGGGGAATCGCCTGAATTTGTGTTCCTAAATTTATTTTGAAAATCTTGGAGGTTGAGAGCAGCTTCTTCTTAGGGTTGCAGAGCCATTTGCAAGTGCATGTTTATTTATTTGTGTGTGTGTGTGTGTGTGTGTGTGTGTGTGTGTGTGTGTGTGTGTGTGTGTGTGTGTGTGTGTGTGTTCTAGACAGAGCATGTTTTTCCTTTTTCCTCTGTATTAATGGTTCTTCTCTGTCTTGTGTGTTTGTGTACATGCATATGCACACACACGTAGGTGGTGACAGACCTATCTGGTGTAAGTGGCACCCCGTCCCTGGAGATTAAACCTGGTCACAGCGCTCCATACACCCTGGCTGTCTCATCACTGAAACGAGGAAAACAGACAGGTGATTTTCTTTTTCCACGGCTGCGTGTGATCGTAAGGGTTGTGTGGTTTGTTAGTTTGTGACTAGGAAGGCAGCTGTGCTCAAATGTCAGCTTACTTTTATCACAGCATCTTACATTTGCTTAAACAAATGCACACACACTTATACACTGTGGCTGTCCTTTGTTTAGATGCCTGTCTTAACCCTAACCCCATCCAGTAGCTTAAAAGACATTATACATTATACATTTATTAACATTACACCCCCCCCCCCTCCATTAAAAAGTAAGTACAAATACAATTTTAAATAAGCGACAAAGGCTGTACATTATAAATACAAATGTAAAAATACAGACTGTTATAAATAATTGCAAAGTTGGAATCCCCCGGCCATCACTGAGAGGAGTTGTACAGTCTTATGGCCAGGGGGACAAAAGAGTTGTTGAGCCTGTCTGTGGAGCAGGTCATGGACAGCAGTCTGCAGGATGGTCCTTCTCTCTGCTACTGTCACCAGGGAGTCCAGCTCTGTGCCCACCACAGAGCCAGCCCTCCTCACCAGTCTGTCCAGCCGCCCAGCGTCCCTCTTCTTGCTGCTTCCTCCCCAACACACCACAGCATAGAAGAGAGCGCTGGCAACCACAGACTGGTAGAACATCAACAGTAGTTTTTTGCAGACTTTGAAGGACCCCAGCCTTCTCAGGAAGTACAGACGACTCTGTCCCTGGACACACTCCGTCCGGGCCAGCTGCTTTACTGGGACGC
Source organism: Cottoperca gobio (assembly GCF_900634415.1). Classification (NCBI taxonomy): domain Eukaryota; kingdom Metazoa; phylum Chordata; class Actinopteri; order Perciformes; family Bovichtidae; genus Cottoperca; species Cottoperca gobio. The sequence goes on along the minus strand of NC_041356.1, from coordinate 3,141,539 downwards.
AGTCTCTTCAGCTCTCTGCTCACCTGATCTTTGCCGTCCCAGACCTCCCTCATGTTGTTGTCCTGCAGCTTCTGCTCTACTTTCCTTCTATATTCCTCCTTTGCCTCTCTCAGTTGAACCTGCATGCCTGTAGGCCCACTTGTATTTCTATATTTGTATATGTTATGTTTGCACTGGCAGTTTAGTAGGATTGTATGTGTGTGATTCAGTAATTGTATCAACTAGATACAACTAAAAGTAACTACAAACCTTTGTTTTCTTGCAGGCTTTGTGTCATTTCTAGAAATTGATGACTTGCAGAAGGCAGACGGACAAGAAGGTAAGCTTATACTGCACCATATGCTGCAAAAAGAGTTTTGTACAGGTGTGTTTGAATTTATAGCGGATTTATACTCGTGTCTAAATCTAAATGCCTGTCATCTAGGAATTGAAGTCGGATGCTACGAGGTGCATTTTTCTCTGGAAATAATTTGTGAGCCGGCAGCGCCCATCAAGCTCATAGATGTAGAGTGTGTCGCTCAGGTAAGTTCTGCACACACACTTGAAATCTTAAGGTGATAATCACGAACCCTAACCCTGGCAAAATACCTTCAGGGCCGAAAAGCCAGGGGACTATTTACTAAGACTAGACATGTAAATAACTGTTCCACTGATCTGATGCTGGAACGTTTGATGTTAAAGGCTATTTATAGAACACCTGCTTTTCACAGACGTTACATTTCAGACAGTTTCCTCTGCGGCGGTGATGAAGCAGTTTCAGAGTTTATTTAACTTCCTTTCCCTCCTGCCATATTTTGCACCTCAGAACGTCAAAATGTTTATTCCATTTTGATGCAGTTTACCACCTTAAAATTGGAAGCAAATTCTTAGTCCGCTGCTGCTTTGTAGAAGTCCAGTGGCACAAAGGTGAAAGCTTGAGTTTGCAAAAAGCACAGTTCAGGATTAGGATTAGTATTATTACATTTCTAACATGCAGGCCCGACAGTAAGGTTTCTGCTGCTGTTACAGGAGAACTTAATCTTCCTTCTACTCTTAGATCAAAAGATTATCAGAACATCACAGGGGGGGGGGACAGGTGTAAACTTTGAAATGCTGTATTCCCAGAGCTCAGTTGCCATAGAGATCCCGGTCAAAAACCCTCGAGAGGAGTTACTGGCGCTGGATGTGTACCTGGAAGGAGACGACCTGAGTGGGGCCGACTGGGTTTCAATTTCCCCACGGGACACTCTCACCTACAAAGCTACATTCTCCCCCGGCAGAGTCGGGAAGAGCACAGGCAGGTAAGACTCACCGCACTGTAGCTGACCCGACCTACTTTAAAGTAGGAGGTTACACAATTTATGATTCAAAGATCCCTCCTCATTAAACGCTTTGTGAGACTGATCTAAAAAGCCACATTTGCCCTGAATTTGCTTAAATGTGAGCTTGGTAATAGATTACCTAGCTACTTATTCACGCGTGTTGAACAGTTCTATGAATGTGGTACATGTGTAGTATTTGCATTGGATGGATGTGTGTTTTCTGCCAGTGTGGTGTTCCACTCAGAGCTGGTGGGGGAGTTCTGGTATCAGATGGAGCTTTATGCTCTTCCTCCTCCAGTCATCATGCTACCACAGGACTGCTGTCAGCTTGGCAAGTAGGTGCACACACACCATGACACACAGTGTCTCTATGCATGGTTATTGGCTAGTAATGTGTGCACACACGCTGTACGGTACACAGCAAGAGTGTGGGCTGAGGACTCACAGCCACAATAATCTTTATGTGAGAAACAAAAGGATGGCCTGCGTACATTTCATTTTCAGTAATTGTTTATTAAAATAGTTTTAGTTTCACTTTCATTAACTCCAGCCTACAGCCGTTACATCAGCAGCAGGTTAAACTGCGGTGGTCAAACATCCTTTATAAAGGAGCTAAGGAGTGTCATAAGTACTGGTTGTAGTTTATTATCATTTCATATATTTACTTCTGTTAGAGATTAGAATGGACGCTTTTAAAAGTGAATAATATAATTGCCAACCTTGTCTGGTGAACAAGATTCAATTCATCCTAAGTATGTGGGAAAACGACAATCTGTGGGTGTAACTCTTCTCGTATCACATATTATATAATATTTATAATAGTCTTTTCATTATGAATAAACTACAACTGAAAATGTATTTGAATAATTTAGAAGAATTACTGCACTTTTCTACTTCCAGACTTTTGATATTTGGATTTACTCTCTACTACAGTTTCTCGATCTATTTTGGTGTGTATTTTTACCTTGCTGAATAAAACTTTGTGTGTGTGTGTGTCAGATGGACCAGCCTGACCCTTCCCCTGGTTAACCCCACAGCTGACACTCTGCAGTTGGTTGCAGCCAACAGTAACCCCAGAAACTACACACTGGAAATAGATCCCGGAAGTGCTGTTAGTACACACACCAACACTAACGCACGATCGCCTCCGTATTTCATTCCATTATTTCAGAATATAGCTTCATTGGTCACGGCACACATCTGAAGTTACCTCCTGCCTCTGGGGAAAATGACTTACCGTCAGCTCTTTGTAGTTCAATGGATGTATGATTGCATTTTCTTCAGATTTAATCTCTTAAAAGAACCATACAGTATACTAAGACACTTTTTACACACATCCTAAAACAAATAAGAGTTCTGTTGTCAATTGGAAGGAAAATACTTGCTGTATATATATATATATATATATATATATATATATATATATATATATATATATGGGGGGAAACATAGAGATGCCAAGTAGTGCTATTTAAAGGATTTCAACAAGAGTTTATTATCCCCCCTAACTGTCTCCTGAAAGCTATTTCCTGTGCGTGTGCGTGTGTGTGTGTGTGTGTGTGTGTGTGTGTGTGTGTGTGTGTGTGTGTGTGTGTGTGTGTGTGTGTGTGTGTCTGTGTGTGTTTTTTCCAGCTTATTGTGGACCCCCACTCCTTCACCCAGCTTGGTGTCCGCTTTAGTCCCTCATCCATCGGAGAGGGGACCCACACAGCAAAGATCACTTTCACATGCCCTCAGGTGTTTATACACACACACACACACACACACACACACACACACACACACACAGAGAAAATGGATTATATAAATCACTGTCCCCTGTCTTCACACGCACACGCACATACACACACACACACACACACACACACACACACACACACACACGCACACACACACACACACACACACACACACACACACAGGGATAGTTCAATTCTTTTTATGCCTCCACGCCGGTGAAATCCATGGCCGGAGGCATAATGTTTTCGGCTTGTCTATACGCACGTCCTTAAGTCCCATTCTTCTCAGGTCAAAGGTCATGGTCACTGTGACTTCACGAAACACTTTTTGGTCATAACTCAATTATTCATACGCTAATTATGTCAATTTCCCACAAATGTCTTCTAGGATTGAATGATGAAGTGATGACAGTCTGCACAGACATGGATATAAACTGCAACTTGCCTGGTTGTCGTGGGCTGTAAATGTAGATCCTCTTAAATTGGTTTAAGCAGATGCTTTCGTTTTATTTACTGCCTCATCATTCCTAATCATCCACACAAAGCTCAGAACGATCAGAGAACCTCATAAGGCTTTTATTTGGCTCATTATACATTTTATTTAAGGCACAAGAGTCTGTTCACGAGCAACGAGTGATGCAAACAATACAAACGATGACTAGATAGAATAAAAAGATGAGTATTCCTTCTGAGGAAACATCAAGCATCAGATCAGCAACAGTTTAAAAGTCACGACCTTTATCATAAAGTCCTCATTTGGTAAAAGAATAACAAAGAATGACACAATTTACACTTGTTGTATGATATTGATTTCTCCCTTTTGTTTATGTGTTAATCCGTCTCTGTCTTTCTTTAGTTGCAGGAATGGTGTGTGTTGTTGAGTGGTCGTGGCCTTACACCAGAGATGGAGGAGCCTCTGATCATCTCAGCCCTGATTGGCTCCAACGCCTCCATCACCATTCCCTTCACAAACCCCACTGAGCTCCTAGTCGTGCTCGATATCACACTCACAGGTCACATGCACTCCTCGACTTTCTCTGACAGACAGTCGCATGCATGTGACACACTCAGTTGATAACGATGTGTGTACTTGGTATTTCTTCTCAGATAAGGACCCGAATGGGGCCCCCAACTGCCATCAAGTCACTACAGACAAGAAGGTCTTCTCTGTCCCTCTGAGACACACTGAAGGTACTAAGCACACTATGCTTAACATCATTTATTTGAAATGAATAAAAGCCAGACTGAACTTAAAGCTGATCGAATGAGTATCGTCTATATTAACAATGGATCAGATGGCCTTCTAAATAAATCCACCTTACTACACTGGACCTTTCACAAGAAAAGATATGTAAGATGTTGATGGCTATCTTGGCTGCAGGTGTACAGATCTGTGAAGGGGCCAGTTTGGATGTGCCTGTAGTGTTTGCTCCGAAGTCTATGGAGCGACAACAGGCCTGGCTCTGCATCACTATGAACAGTCCCTCAAGTACAGACAACGTGAGGTGTGTGTGTGTGTGTTATTATTGTCTGCATAAGAGGCTTCTTGGAATTATTTGAGTTGAGTTCAGTACATTTAGCTGCACTGTTTTGGCCGGCCACAGTACTGGTTCATTGCTAATCCCAAATACTGTGTAAAAATCCACTAAATATCAAAATCCATATTTTAGGTCAGAGCAGGAATTGTCAACCATCTGTTGGACTTACCCTCTCCGTGGGATCCCCATGGAGGGGCCTGTTGAGAACGCTGCACTTGGCGTGCTCCGTTGTGAAGTGGGCTGCCAGCTGGAAAGGAAGGTGGACGTACTGCTAACTGGATATGTACCGGGGAATCAAGACCGGAAAGGTGTGTGCCAGTTTGAGATTTGATATGTGGTCTTGCAACATCACAGTTTGTTGTGAGTCGTCGTCAGTCAGGTGGAAAGGAAGTAGTGTTTACTCGAGCACTCCAAAAGCAGAAAGAGGAATACTTTTCAGAAAGATGACAACCTCGGGGTATGCATCCATTTGCCTTTTTATCTTCCAGTAGCGCTGAGTACCGATCCGACACCAGTGCTCAACCTTTCTCTAATTTAAAATGTCAGTGGGATTCATTGTTATGTGCCTGAACACGAGGCTGTAGAAAGCAGTGGCAGTGCATCACACAGCGAAGGCTGATGATTGAGGAGATTGTTTTAATATATTAACTACGTTGCTAACAAGAGGAGACGTGTCAGGATCTGTCTGATTCAGCTCAGCGGGTGATTGATTGATCATCACGTCGTATGTTTGCTTCGCACTAATTAATTAGAGCAGCACATCGCAGCGGTTGGGAACAAAGAACATTCTGAGGTTTGTTGGGAAAAGTCGAGAAAAATAACGCGTTAATGCAAAATAAGTAAAAAAACACCTTTAGCTGACCTGAGGGCAGACACGCAATCATGTTCAACAATACTCTTATCGGTTCCTTTTCATAACAAAATAATTGCTTTTTAATATATTAATAAAAAACCAAAGAATAAATTCAGAGCAGGATTTGAATTTATTTATATTTGAAATATAATTAAAAGTTTTTTCGAGAGCAGCAACAGCAGAGTCAGTATCAGTCATTCCTTCTGCTGATGTGATGTGTCACAGTCTGCAGCTAAGTTAAGATACGCTGCAAACTAAGCTCAGTCAGCAGCTGTTTAAGCTAAACGTTTAAAAGTAAAGATAAAAGATATCATTGGAGTTTATCAATGCTTCAGTCTTTAATAATTGAACTCAAGGCCCGTTGAATAGCTGGTTTCAGTAGCTATTCCTATAAACACATGTGACACGCTGTTGAGCTGTAACATGACAGTGATTGTGCTGCCTGTGTGTTGAAGCTGCTGCACTTCTCTGCCCTGTGTGTCCTGAGGACAGATGAGGTTATTCAGTCTTATTACCTGCTTCTGCACTTCTTCATCTAACCTGTGTGTGGCTCCATCTTTTTTCATTACTCAACATTAGCTAATGGCATTGTACTTAATTGTCACAGAAAAAGGCTTACCACTGACAATGTATTTATTGCAAAGAACAAGAAGGATGTGGCGATTTAAAAAGCACCAAATTAAACAGAGATTTGTTGCTAAAAATCAGTTTTAGGTTCTTTTCTTGCAGCTGCTCATTCCCCTTTTTCCCACTTCTTACTTCCGGACAGTTTCCCGGGTGATGGTAGAAGACTTCCTGTGCGTGGTTCGTTCAGACAGCAAAACAAAGCACTCAGAGGCGGAGGACTGCCTCTCTGCCTCCGCCGAGGCAGCGACGAGGGACCCTGAGACTGGCATCGTAACACTCACCCTTCATCTCGTCTACACTCCCCTCAGGGCATGCAGGTTACAGTGCTACACACACTCACACACACACACACACACACACACACACACACACACACACACACACACACACACACAAAGAAAGTAAATGTGACACACATTGACATGTATGCAGGGAAAAAGAAATACACACTGAGAAACACGTTCAGATGGAGGAATGTGTCTTTTTGTTGCAGAGATTCAGGAGCTTTTGAGTTAAATCCTGTCGTTCTCCTTGTTAAACCACCGGGTGTGTTGCGAGCAGAAGCAAACAAACACCTTTCACACTCGAGACAAACCAGTATATACACACACACACACACACACACACTCACAGAGAGAAAAAGAAACCATACAGGCACATTTTGAAACACACCACAGACAAGCCAAAAAGAATACAGAGAGATGTAGACGTACACAAACACTCATTACCAGAGAGACACACACACACACACACACACACACACACACAACACACACACACACAACAGGAAGGAAGGCATTAAAACACAATCGGTTTGTTGCGCTCTCTCTCTTTCTCTCTATCTCTCTCTCTCTCTCTATCTCTCTCAGAGAGAGGAGAGAGAGAGAGAGAGAAGAGAGAGCGAGAGAGAGAGCGAAGAGAGAGAGAGAGGAGAGAGAGAGAGAGAGAGAGAGCGAGAGAGAGAGAGGCGAGGAGAGAGAGAGAGGAGCGAGAGCGCGCGAGAGAGAGAGCGAAGCGAGCGAGAGAGAGAGAGAGAGAAGCGCGATAGAGCGAGGGCGAGAGAGCGAGCGAGCGAGAAGCAGCAGAGAGCGAGAGAGCCGGAGAGAGAGCGAGCATAGAGCGCGAGAGAGAGAGAGAGATCAGAGAAGCGCGAGGAGATGGAGGGAGAGAGGGAATAGAGCGAGAGCGAGAAGGAGAAGCGCGAGCTGGGATACGGAGAGCTTCCTGGCGAGAGGGAGATAGAGTCGAAGCGAAGGATCTAGTGCGCGCTCTCTCTCTCTCTCTCTCTCTCTCTTCTCTCTCTCTATCTCTCCTCTCTCTCTCTGTCTCTCTCTCTCTCTCTCTCTCTCTCTGTCTCTCTCTCTCTCTCCCTCTCTCTGCAGATAACACACTTGCATTGAGTGTTGTAAGTAAACACTGCATTAATTTATCTCACATCTTTCTCCCTCTACCTCACCCTTCTCCCATCTTCTTCTCTCTCCCTATCTCTCTCTTTCTCTCTCTCTCTCTCTTCTCTCTCTCTCTCTCTCTCTCTCTCTCTCTCTCTCTCTCTCTCTCTCTGCATTCATTTATTACTAACTGTCTACATGTGCTGAATGTTAATGTGTGTAGCTAAGGTTGCTGTAAAGGGGGAGGCCAGTATTTAAGCCTCTGCTTTAACAGAACTTGTCATGTTAGTTCTGATCAGACAAAACATTAACTTTAGTGTGACCTAAAAACACATTTGATACTTCTTGAGGTTTCAAACACTGCAGATTCTCTTCCTGCTTTTCTAATCAAACCAGTCATGGCTTTTTAAGAATACATTATTATAGCAATTTATAACTTAAGCTTCTACGGTTTGAATTGTCAAACATTCACACACGCACACTTTATCCTTAACACTTTGATGAGACAATTTTAAGGCTTGGTTTATGTAACATTGGAGAAACCAGCAAGACAGAGATTTTAGATTTATTGATTGCTGTCTGGATATAATGAGAATACAAATAAAGAAGAAAACAAGACATAACACATTACCCACCCTCTCACATGTCAGATCAGTCTAGAAAAACAGTGACATTTAATTGTGTCATCACAACAAGACCTGAACTGAAAAAGGAAACGCTTGATGGGAAAACTTGTATTGGCACTGAAAAAAGTGTAACAACAAAAAAATACAGGCATTAAAAAATATTTTATTCTATTTTAAGATTTCTGTTTTCTGATTGACAATCTTCAGATTTTCAACTGTCATTGTTTTGGCTTGAAGGAGAGGGGTTTGAGTGGGACTGGGGCAAGTAGAGCATGATTTACATACAATCTGCATACTAAGCAGAGAACAGCTCTCTTCTAGACCCTCCGTCAGGCCTCCTCTCCAATAATAATAATACTTATAATAAACATATCTGATATCAAATTTGCAGATTACAGATTTTGCACCAGTCAGTGCTGATGTGCCGGCCGTTTGGCTAAACTGCCTTTAGCTTTTATGCTGCTGTAACATATTGATACTCCAACCAAATGCCTTACCTCAAACATATATGTGACCTTTATCTACTGATATTATTGTTGCTAGAAATCTAAAATCCCTTTAGCTTGAGAGGAATACTAGCAGAAAGTTTTGAATAGTGTCTTCTTTATCCCTGCCTTTGCTGGTGCATTGCTGCACTTCTTGGCGCATTACCACTAAATGGACTGCATGTACAGCTCCATATGCTAGAAGACTCCACAGGGTACACAGCTGACATTGTTACATCCGCCTTTCTTGCTTGAAATGAACGCTGTACTTAGGTACAAAACATCCATTGGAACTTGTATGTCACTCCTTACTGTACATTGCATGTGACATCCTGCTGAGTGAAGAGTGCATTCATTTATCAGCTCCCGTCTTCATCTGCGTAGTCCACTAATGAGGCGTGTCCTGGTAGAATCAATACCTCTGAGAGCTAATGAGTTCTCCATGAGGAAATGACGGGGGGGATGGGGTGTGTGTGTGTCTCTAATAGGCTCTTCCATTATCTACATGTTATTTCTCTTCTGCAGGTAGTGAGATGAGGAGACCAACTATCAAAAGCTGAAAGCGGCACTATTAAAGACCGGTTTAGGGAATTAGTTTGATAAATATGAAGGCTCAAATGACACTTTTCCAGATAAATTAGAGTGGAAGAATGGCTTAAAGAAAATCAGCGACTGGAAAGAGGAATAAATCAGAGGTATTCATCTGCGCGTGCCATGGGGGGCAAACCTTTAATCCAGTGCCAGCCTAATGCAGCTCATTTCACTGATTAGTTTCTCTTCTCTGGATGAAGAAAATTAGGAACTGTCAACAAATATTCTAAATTTGAATATATATTTGAGTTGTAAAAAAAAACAAAAACAGACATTTGAATATAAAATTGTCTTTTTGACATGAATAAAGAACATGGATCGTTATTGGTGTTGTCTCATACTGTGTGTGTGTGTGTGTGTGTGTGTGTGTGTGTCTGTCTGTCTGTCTGTCTGTCTGTCTGTGTGTGTGTGTGTGTGTGTGTGTGTGTGTGTGTGTGTGTGTGTGTGTGTGTCTGTGTCCAGGTGCTCAGCGGTCCTAGCTGTACAGTGTGTGTCTGGCAGGATGTGGGAGTTTCCCATCACTCTCATCACAACAGAGCCTCAAGTGGATGATGTCATCCTCACTGAAGCCACTGAGTTGGGCAAAACTTCAGCTGTGGGCTTCCGTCTGACCAGCACCTCCAGGTGTGTGTGTAAAACTTTCAGGAAATGTTGAACTATAGGGTTTATACTGAGGAACTGAACAATGAACTATTTCTCACCAAGAACTAAATGAAGTCCGTTGTTCCTCTGGTCGAAATGTAAAGTTCCTAAGATCCTCAACAGGTTTGTTGCCCCCTGGGAAAGTTGTTGTGGTGAAAAGATAATATTCCTGTTCTAGGAGGCCGGAGCCGTTCACCGCAGCGTTCCTGCCTGGCAGCAGCAATGAGTTCACAGTGACTCCAGCCTCAGGGCTGTTACCTCCTGTTGGTTCTCCCGGAGCCCTCATCACTGTGTCCTTCACACCCGCCACGTACAGCAAGCACAGAGCAAGACTAACCATCCAGGTACATCGCTGATTTATTCTCTGTCAATCTCATTGACCTTTGTGTCTATTTGTACTTTCTGTTTCATAGTCATAAACTGTGATGAATTATAGAGACTGAATAGAGGTCTTTTCTTTTTACCCCTGAGTCACTGGTTTGAAAACGAATAAAGTTCTACAGCGTTATTACATTTAGCCTTCTATTTATCATCTTACTTTTAAGATGTACGTAGTTTCTCCATAGGATATATTAAATAAAGTGATATTCTTCTTGACGGTATATCAACAGTAATCCATGGAAGTTCTAAATGTCTCTAATGATGTGCAAGATGTAGTGGCGTAACTTTACAGATGTGTAGTGGTCTGAGCAGAGAAGCCACAGTACTGGTCAAAGTGCATAATTAAATATTCCACCATGGTTATTCACATACATACAAAGTGAAATGATCAGAGTTGCATGATTGATATCTACTCCTCTTATTACAGTCAGCAGACGTGCAGTGGACCTACGACGTAAGAGGGAAAACCCCTCATGACTCCCCCCCCATCTGTCCCTCACCGACCAGTGGCAGCTCTCCTGGGCTCCGTCCAGCCAATGAACAGCTGCGGAACTTCGTGGCTCATAACCTCCGTCTTCCCGCCCTGGCTAACTCGTCCCCTCTCAAAGTCCGCAGATAAAAGGACATCATCCTTCCCTCATACAGCTAAGGAGCTGAGTGTTTTTATGTTTGAATTAAAGCCACTGCTGTTTTTTCAATCTACATTTATACCCACCACACAATGTCACCTTCAAAGAAATCCCTTTTATATATATTGGACGGGCGCAGTGGTAGAATGTCTCATTACTAAGCAGCTCTAATGAGACATGTTTCTGCCAACACAAAGATGTTCTCTCTACCTTGTGGCAAGGGAAGGATTCTTTTGTCAAATTAAAATGAGCATCATTTTTGAAGTTCTTTTGACTTGGTTTGAAAGCATTCATCTAACCTTGAAGTAATGCCTTGATTTGAACAATAATCTCCAAAGTCATCATCATTCATGTTGTTACATTGCGTGTACTGTAACCGACTTCTCCTCATCTCCTTATCCTTCTTTATGATTGGTGTAGATTGAATAAGTACAATCATTGAGGTATAATGGCGTTTTCTGGGTTCACCTCATCAGTGTTCTTCATGAAACGAGCCAGTGCCCCTGAAGTTTTACACATTCAGCAGGTATTAGATGTATGATGAGCAATAAATGCTAGTAATGGTTATGGTGTCCCTATTATGCCTCAGAGTCCAATTCTAGTAAAATGTTGCCAACTTCGCTTTATTCATCCTTCCCCTTATGATCCTCTGTTAGATAGATATTGCCACCCCACATTATATTACACTAACCAGGACAACCTTGAAATTCACTGCAACCTTTCTGAAAATCTCAGTATCTTCCATTTAATAAATCAAACCACATGAGAGGTTGCCCAGTGTGTGGGATATGCATGCAAATATGCATCCTATACAGCACACATGGCTCCACTGTGAATCCTTGTAGCTGCGTTTTAACTGTCGATAGTTTTTCAGATTTCACTTCAATTTCCTCAATATTAAGTAGATTAAATGTGGCTTTGACACTAAATAACAGGAAAATACATCATAATGTCAAAGTAAAATCAGTCTTACAGTCTGAATCTGTAATTCACCATTTAATAGGACACACTTAAATCATCACTCGTGCAGCCAATGGCTTTCACAAGTCACAAAAGGAAATAGAGTTCACCTGTATCTTGAAGGTTCGACTGTTGGTGATTCGGCATCGTGGCAAAAACCTCCAGCGTGAAGAGGATGGGACATAAGGACGTTTCCAAGTGACTGAAATATCCTTTGGAGTTCAATTAAATCATTCATTAAGAAATGGAAACAGTATGTCAGAGCTGTAAATGTGCCTAGAGCAGGCCGCCATTAACACCTGAGTGAGCAAGAAGACACATGAGGGAGGCCACCAAGAGAGCTGTGACAACAACAAGTTGGCCGGATGCTTCACCGGCAGGGAGAATGGAAAACAACCTCATTACAGTTTACCAGAATGCAAATGTCAGATTCTGAAGTCAGCTTGGAGAAGATTCGATGAGAACGAATTGAGCTTTTAGGCCATCAGACTAAACACCATGTTACACTGTTCATCATCATCATCATCATCATCATCATCCTCATCCTGCTGTGGAGATGCAGCAGGCTTGTGAGGGTAAAAATGAATATAGGGATCCAGATGCAGTCTAAGAGAAACCTGCCACTGAGGAGAAGATTTCTTTTGCAGCCAAACTTCGGGCCTCATGCAAGAAAATGTTTGTATTCCTATCCTAAAACTGCAAGCTGTCCACAACTCATATCAGAGGCTGTCGAGGGGAAATGACACTCACAGAGATATTAGACGAGAGAATATTATACAGCTCATGTTACACTTTAGGGTGCAACAGTGGATGATACAGTGACCTGCAAACAGAGCCCAAGGGAGCTGCTGGAGTGTGAGAATTTATCCAGCAACAGCCACCATCCCGCATCTCAATTCATCCGATTGGACAATAGGAATAAACGCATCGGGTGCTTTTCTGATCTGAGTTGAAATGTTTTCAACTGGAGGCACTCTAAGTGTGTGCGCTTACCTTTCAGTGTGTCCACATATGGAGCTGTCCTATGGCTCACCTTGTGCCTTTGGAATTATTTACGAGGCAGTTACGCTCAGTTATGCGTCCATTAAGCACCATCTGCAGCCTGCTGGGGCAAGAATGGAGGGAGAGGAAGAGGAAGAGAAGGAGCCTCATGGAGAGGGATGAGATGGGACTGGAAATATGGAGGAACGAAGCAAAAAATAGAAGATGGAGAGATGGAGAGAAAGGAATACACGGCACAAGGGAGGAATGGCAAAGGATATGGTTGGAGAAATAGATGATGGAAGGAGCAAAAGGGGAGAGAGAGAGCAAGAAAAGATGACAGCAGCAGATAAAGTGAACAGTGAAAGGCAGGTGTTAGGTCGAGGATGAAGGGAAGACACTTCATGTATTTTACATATGGTCTGTGAGGATAAGGATGTGTGTGGCTGTATGTGCGTGGGGTTGTTTATTTCTGTCCATAGTTTACCTGCTCGCCTTGTCGCGTTTCCCATGCACCAAAAAGCCAACAATAGATGTCTGTTACGTTGCCTGCAGTAACAAGAGATCACACAGAAGTGAGTCACAAATAATGAAATCATGATGACAAGCCACCAAGTGCTGACACACCAGAAAAAAAGTTATAGTTTGTCTAAATGTGTGTGTGTGTGTGTGTGGCTGTAGGTTCTCTGCAGATACAGACATCACCACACACCTCTAGTGGCTCATAAGTGATGATTGAGAGGGATTATTTTTGTATGAGTCTATCCATAGTGTTTTAGTGAAAATGCTGCGTATCATACCTTTAATTTACCCTTACAGCGGGGGATAAGTTGTTTCTGTAGCTAAAGGGTTATAGCTGTTATAGCTAGTCTTTATAGCTCTTCTGAAGGGCAACACTGAAATTGAGAGGGCAGAGATGCGATAAGCTGTTAAATATGCGGATAACTCCTTGAAGACATAGTGTTGCACATGAATGCTCACATAAAGAATGACAGAAATGGTTGTGTAAAGAATGAAAAAAAAAAAGAGAACTTGACAGAGAAGTTCAAACCCTGGCTCCTTTCTCACCTCCACACAGCCATTACTGTCAAAATTGTTGGTTTTGACAGACCCAAAATCGCTGCTTTCCCCCCCCCCCCTTTTTGTGCTGCATAAAGTCACTCATCGAAGGTTTTATATTCTTGACAAAACTAACTTTTAATAAACTTATTGTCATCATTTAATTCCTCTTCTTAATATTGGAGATAGGAGTCATTTCCTAAGATAAGAAAGCTGATGTTTTGCTCCTAGTCTTGAAAGTAGGATCACATTTGCTATCACAAAGGGAATGTTTGGCCAGTTAGAACTTATTTCCTACTCTGAGATGCTTTATAAATTCATGTTTTAAATGAGTACATTACTACTGCAAACACACAGAGGTAGTGTACAAAGGTAGTCATAGTTGGTCAGATTTAGTGCAGTATCTCTTCGTCAGTGCAGTTTGTGTTCTGCTGTTTTTATGACCTCTGTGACACCTAACACACACTGTGATTGGGATTACAGGGTTATTGGGTCTGCAGCTGTGATTAAGAACCTTTAGGGTAAGAATCATGCTTAATAACATTTTTACAGAAAAAGCTAATTATCCAACAGCAATTGTATTCTGTTCTTTTCTTTAAGTCCATTAGTTTTTCCCTGGGTCCAACTTACAAAAGGTCAGGTAAAAAGTATGAATTTAAATAAGGCAGGCACAGCAGACTCACAATATGTTATGATGTGCCCGGGGCAGGTTTGTTCAGTTTGTCAGAGACTTAAAAATTCTGGTCAAAACATTTTTTTAAAGACATCTTTGATGTCTTCTGACAGGCGAGCCATATGGCGCTGCATTAACTAATCCTTCTCGTTTTCCAGACATTCCTAAATGGATTATCTACTTGGCTGCTTAATACTATTTCATTTTCATTCTGTCACAGACAGTCCTATCCCCATACATCACTCACACTGGGATTCAATTAGCATGGCAGTAATTAAGCAGGGGCTGTTTCTCCCTGAAATGCACACACAATTATTTGACAGCCTGCCAGTAGAAGGGAGTTGTGTGTGCGTGCGTGTGTGTGTGTGTGTGTGTATGTGTGTGCGTGTGTGTGTGTGTGTGTGTGTCATTTGGATAGAAAGAGAGAGACTAGGTGATGAAAGAATGTGAGAGGAGGATACAGTTAGTCAAACATCACACACACAGCTGTAAAGTTTTCTGTAATAACATTAACCATATAAACATTTTTAATAAATATCAGTTTAAGATTAAATTGACTCCCTAAATGGAAACTGGGTCACTGCAAGTAAGAATAAAGCTAACAGTGTTTTCTGAGACTGGCACGACAAAGGATTTTATACATACAAATAAAGTCAATACCTAACTACACTTTTCCTCCCTGCATAGTAAAACCAGTAGTACTTCTTAACTCCACGCTTTAGTCCGTAACAGGCTTTGTTATTTAAGTATATCAGCGGCCACAATGAAAATTGGCTGACGATATGCCGTAATTTTTGTTTCAGTGGCATATGCCAATTCTGAGAGGCATGTGCCACTGCAGTCCTACTGGTTTATGGCACTCCTGTACTAGTGACAGAATCCACGTTTTACCGGCAGGTACCAATTCTCATTAACATATGCCACTGATTATGATATGTCTCTGCTGTGTGCCACTTGTCACTTCTGACAGGTACCACTTTTCTCCGGCATATACCGGTTGTGTGCCATTATTGTCCAACTTTGTCTAAGGCTATGTTTGCTATGATCGCTGTACAGCGTTATTATGTAACCAATCCCGATAAACAGATTCTGGTGACGATTTAGCTTTTTATAAGCTTAACATTTGCTTGTAAACTGGCTACTTGTAAAATCAAGTACTAATCATACTGTAAACAATGAGCAGTTTCGTTTTGTTGTGCAACCCTGCGCAATCCTTCAATGGTTCCGAGATTGATACGTAGCAATGGCTAGCCTTGCTACCGTGTTTATGTGGTTTATACCAGAACAACAACAGCGACATACCACTTGACATATGCAATTTAAACAACAGTAACACACCGTTTGTATATGGTGGGAAAGTGTTTTATAAGTAACACACAGGAGCGGCATATGCCAGTAAGAATCAGTGTATGCCAGTGAGAAGTGAAACATGACTGATGATGTTTTTAAATGCTATAATTCATACATACCAAAAACCAACATTGAGATGCCATTCAGATGTCTTCCCACCTCTTAACCATGACTCCTGTTTTCACTGGTAAGTCAAATATCGACACACACACACATCCAGCAGTACAACAGAGGAGAATGGTCCATTATCCTGGAGCATCCACAGTCCATCACCTGCTAGCTTGAGTAGCCAATCACACATCAGCCCCGTCTCCCACCGAAACAACTGTGTGCTTCTTTGAAGTGAAATCTAATTATTGCTGCGGTACTTCTCCACGAACACTTCATGTGTGTGTCTACACTTATGCCTCTGAGCGTGTGTGTGTGTGTGTGTGTGTGTGTGTGTGTGTGTGTGTGTGTGTGTGTGTGTGTGCGTGTGTGCCTGTACACCTATCAAAACTCCCTCTGGTGAAGATGACAGAAAAGACTGGGAGAAAGAACAAGCTGCTCAACCCTGCTTTCATCTTCTCCCCCTTTTTACTGCCTGAAAACTCAGCTCTGACACATAAAGAATCATCACCTCTGTGTGTGCAAGGGACATTGTTACATATTTCATGCAGCTGACGATTATATGAGTTATCTGCATCTGAGTGTTTGACAGTGTTGCACTTGTGTGTGAAGGACAGCAGGCATGTGTTTGGTTGAAGGCTGTGTGACACATTTGGAAGCAGACTTGAAAGATCGTATGCGAGTGTAAGACATGCTGGTGCGGCTGCTTTCATTTAAATGTGTTATTACACTCTTTGAAGCTCTTACACTGACTGATGATTGTGCGCTTATCTTGGTGAATGATGAGCCTGCGTGTCGTGTTCTCATGACGCTATCCTCAGCGAGTATCCAGCACCTGTGTCTCATCTCCGCCGCCGATGGAGACGGATAGAGAGCTGAAGACGATCGGCAGCAGAATATGAAATATGCTAATGAACCCACATAATAATAATAGCCCTTCATCACACACACGGCAGAAAGAAAATGAAAAACTTTGCAAAGGATTTTGTCTTTACGACCTTGTTTCAAAGCAAAATTGTGATTATCTTATCCTCACCGGGGGCCTTTTTCTGGTTTTAAGAACTAATGCTTACATCAGGATAGTCTGAGCTGCATTAAGACACAAAGTCTTTCAGTTAACAACATTTCTAAACTGTTTATTTCTGGTAGTACATGTATTAATGAAGTATACAGCCACCACGCCCCACACCGCAGAGTAATATGCAAATTGTGAAGATAAAATCTATGTAAATCATCCTATTTACAATATCCATAAACAACAGGCATCAAAACAATACCAACATTTACCTCCTGCAGTGTGTGTGTGTGTGTGTGTGTGTGTGTGTGTGTGTGTGTGTGTGTGTGTGTGTGTGTGTGAGAGCATCCCATGTTAAGGCCAAACAAAACCTCTTGAAACTGTTCATTGTTTGTTGCATCACGTCAGAGTGTTCATTAGAGTAATGAACACTCTATGGGGCAGATTTGCTATCATACACTTAACATAATGGACATATCACAAAGCCACTGTAATCAAATTCTGAAAAATGAATACAGACTCGTATACGTTGCACTCTTCCATCACGCTAAAGTAGCAGCAGCAAAGTGAATAATTCTCTTGAGGACCCTCAGAGATTAATTTCTCTTTGGAAGAATCCCTGGATTCATTATTGATGCTCACCAGGAATTTTGTTTGAAAGCACTGCAGTGCTCCTTCATTATCTAATTGAAAAAATATCTTATTAAAAATAACAGTGGAATATAAAAAAAAAACGATCTCAGGGGTGTCAAACTCAGTTCAGTTGAGGAGCCGCATACGACCCAATTTGATCTCAAGTGGGCTGGACCAGTAAAATCACAGCATGATAATCTATGTACAGTCAGAAAAGGTTCACATTTAATGAACTATCTTTTTACAAAACATTATGAACTACCTGAAATTTCTTAAGAAAAATAAGTGCAATTTCAACAATATTATGCCTCAGTTTATCATTTACACATGTGCGTTACATCTTACAGATCAGTGTAGCTACAAAGACATTCAGTCACAGGTATCTGGAACTGAACAATATAGTCTTCATTTCAACTGACACACCGTACAAACTAAAGTGGGAACTATTAAGAAGAAGGTCAATCCCCCTGCCTTGTAAATGTATAACATTTATACATAAGAAAATACATAGTGCACGAACATTAAGGTTCCACCAAACCAAACTCTTTTGTACTGAAGCTGCTGACTCATATTGTTTTATTGATGCTCATTACAGAGAAAAGTTGTTCACAAAGGGAGGTAGTCCCAAACATGCACACAACCTTCGCAGCAAGGGCTGTCAATGTGGGGCACCCTGGCAAGAGATGCTGAGAAAGGGTGTCCTTCAAATCTGAATCATGCTGCTAGTCCACCAGAAGCAAACTCCCGCAGCAATCCCGTAATCTTGTCTTTGTACCGATTCATGTCAGCATTATCGCACATCTTTTAGACGAAGAAGATGAGCAGGGTCACCACTTGACAGTTGTGTCTCCCACAAAGATAGCGATGAGGTAAACTTGCCCTTTATGGAAGCCCCCAGCTCAAGACATTTTTTACCTGCAGCTCCAGCATGAACAGTTTGCTTACGTGACAGTGTTTGCGACCCCCCAGTAGACATATTTGAAATAGCAGTCACTTGTATTGCAGTTAATGTCTTCTCTGTCATCCCGCCGGCCGTAGGTTTGACACCCCTGCTCTATCGTATCTCTATTTCATGTTCAGGACTAGTCTTTGAACCTCTGGTTTACAGTAAAGTGGTAAACACTATTGTGATAATTATTATATTACTATGCTCAGAAATACAATACAATACAATCCAAAGTTAAATATTTGACCTTTTGACTTGTGACCTTTCAAAAATGCAGTGATAGTTTCAGATGTCTGTAGCCAAGTTTCCCTCCACATGTAGCAAAATAACTTTTGAGTGAATGTGCTTTCCCATCCACTGTTTACTATTTCATTGTTGTGTTATAACTTTCAGCCTACGAATGGAATATTTGTATACATGTTAAATTGGCTTTGCTTGACCGGAGACAGGAGACATGGGGAACATGCAAATCATCTGATGGGAATAATTTACCTCGCGTTCGCATGTGGTGTGAAATGAAACGATCTGGGAAAGGCAGAACAATTAATCATCAAGGTGGAAGCATGCTGAGGCCAAGGACCTGCAACGATGTTTACTGTGAGTGTTATCTTTAAATACTTTGAAAGCTAAGAACAAATAACTAAAACATTTGAGGTGTTTAACTATTTAATAAGCGTGGACAGAAATCTCATGTTTTTTTATCTTATCGCAGTTATCAGTGTGACTTTTCATCCAACAATTTGCCTCAAATTTAAGCATTTATTAATGAATTAAAATGAACACACAATATTGCATTATGTGCATACATTTGTATTTGAAGACCAAGCTGAGGTTATGTTGATATAGACATGATAAAACAGTAAAGGGTCCAATATGGAACCTGATATTCCCAGGAATCCATCCTTTTCTTTTCCTGCTAAAGAGTTTTATCAGAAATGTTCTAGTAATATTACTTATTATAAAATGTTAATTAATCTAATGTGTGGACATGAGTTGACGGGATCATCCTTTCATCATGCAGAATATTTCAGATGATCTTTTTTATTTATATGGAAACAAATGTCACAATATTTCGGTTGAGGCCCAACAGAATTGTTTGCGTGTAATGGCTCAAGCGGTCAAAGGACAAAGCAATGATCATGTAGACGACACAAACATCTCACTCAAGGTCAGCTCGACTTAATTGCATTTTAATATCAGCCATCCATGTAAATACACTTTCCCACAGATTAAATACATGAAAGCCTGGGATTAGTGGATTGACAGATCTACATGTATTTCCATACACAGGAATCAGAGTTCTACGACTCATTTGTTTATCTAAAGTTTCATATTTGACTATTGTGACACAGAAATCCTTTCAACGTAAACTGAGGACTTCAAGTTTCCAATTTTCAGAAGACTGTGTAACACCTTCTAATCTGCTTTTACCCACATGAAATGCTGCTGTTCATTCACTGTTTGTTGCTTTGTCTGTCCTTGAAGTGCATCAAATGCTCCTTATTCAAGTGGACTTCTATATTTCATCTTTAATTTGCTTTGCTTCAGTAGCTGAGGATAACGTGGAGTGTCAGGAAAAGACATATAAATAAGGGACTGGTGCTGTGTAGCTCAGGGGGCAGAGCATAGCATAGCACAGTATAACATATACTATCATGATGTATAACAACTACAGTGAGTCGGATTAGTTTATACAAGTAGACAAGTGATTGCTGGTTTATAATGTATTTTTACATGATGTATAGTTGAAGGAATGACTTGAAACAATGTTACGAAACTTTCTGATTGAATAATCTTTTTCATTTTAAAGGTCTGTTCTTCCTGTTATTGCTCCTCCCTGGCTGCACAGGTAAGATCCAGCTCATTTATTTATTTTCTGAATATATTGTTTGTATATATATTTTTTTTTTCCTTCAAAACTCAATTATACAATTGCAATGACATGCAATTATTGTACGCAATATTACTTCCCTGTTTAACACATAGATGTTTTAGGGTTGTTAGAACTGCATCTCTCAGTCATCTCTACTGGAGCTACTGTAATAAAACATCATGATATATATTGTAATTACATTTTTACCGATCATATAACACGTTTAGCACAAGATTATGTAATAATTTCCTGTGTGTAATTATGAAATATTGGGAATTTATTAAATGTTCAAGTTCAAAACTCATAAAGTTCTACATTTTGTGTTTTAAGAATTAAAGAATGTAGAATGATTATTAAAGTGCAGACTTTGAGCACCATACATCATTATGCACATGGGCAGAAAGTAATTTTTAACAAATCAATGCAGAGGTGATGTGAAGTGTGTGTGAAGGAGTTACTTTTTATTTGATTTGTATTAGATCTTTGGATCTATTCCCTCGCACCACAAAGGACACAAAGCAAGTGGTGTATGAAGCTAAAGGTTTTGATCATTAAAAAAAAAAATGGAAACAAAGTTCAAGTTTTGATCTTGAATATTGAAAATACAATAATATATTCAAACAAAAAATAAGTTAGGTTGAATATTACCTTGATGCAGTTCTGTAATTCTTTTGAATAAATAATTTATTTTAATTTTTCACTCTCATATACATGTACTGTATATTTTGATATTTGAATTTTTCTCATATGGAGATTTTATGTTTTCAGATTCAGATCCTGTTTTTTTTTTTTTTTTTTTACAGTTTTAGACTTTAGGGTCTGATAAGGCGTGGGGGGGTTTCAAAAGAGAGGGGCGTTAAAATGTGAGTGACAGCAAAACAAAGAAGGCTGAGGACCTTCCTCAATCATGTTGCCTTCAGGGAATGTAGGTACTGCGAGAAGTATGATTCTACACTTTCTCTACACCAGGGAGGGGGGGTCACCAACCTTTTTGATACTGAGAGCTACTTCAAGGGTTCTGAATAATACGAAGGGCTACTTGTTTGATACAAACTTCCTGAATAACATAGTTGCACGGTTCACCTTTAATGATAATATTATCATTATTATTATTATTATTAATAATAATAAATATAATGAAGAGACTGTCTTATCACATATTAGTGTTAATTATCCCTCACAATGATTATTAATGATTTACCATGGTAGGAAACACAGATATATTTAAACATGAAACATTATTTATTTATGTTCTCAATCTATTTCAACATTTGAAAGTCAGAGTTATCACATCTCTGATATTTTTGTAAATATCTTTATTGACAGTTTTGTATGAATGAGAACATTTGTAGCATTTTGTTCAAAATCACATATTATATTTACATATTATTTATGTTATATTTTAGTAAAAAGTATCACTTATGTAAAAACAAATTAAGGAAATCATTAACTGTCACATCTTCAGATCATATCCTGTTTGTACAAACCACTAACTTTGTAACATCAGAGAGAGGAGATCACATCGGAACCTTTCTTCTCGTCTTTGAACAGTGTTTTCAATAACATCATTGCACGTTTCAAGACCTCTCCGTCCGAAAAAGCTTTCTTGTACTTTATTTAAAAATGTGCAGCTCTAAATGAAGCTTCCGTTGCTTTCTGTGACTTGTTCACCGGCCTCGTGTAAACAGACTGCTGCTGCTCAAAGCTTTAACTCCCGGCTTGTTCTGCCCGCAGTGCTGCAGGTGGGGAGTTAGTTAGTTAGCATGGGAGCTTCTGTGACACGTACCGAAGTGTCTCCACAATGTGCCGTCGCCCCGCAAATGAGACATAAACACTTTTCTTTCACTGTTGTAAAAAATAATTCTTCCTCCCAATCATTGTGAAAATAGTTTGTTTTCTTTCGCTTTTCTGCCATATTTAGCGTAAAAATGCAGCTCGCGCCCCACCGTAGCTGCTCCCGCTAGCTTGTCTCAGCGAAAAGGGAAATGTAGATTTAGTTTACAGGGTCAGAGTTCATATATACATAAAACATTTTTGTTTTTTAAATTCTATATTCAATATTGTCATTTTAAAATAAAGAATAATTCAAGTGTTATTGATTAAAACAAACAAACTGCAAAACAATTAAATACAAATTTTAGACGGAGCTTCATGGCGACTAGTGCTATTTTTAGAACATGCCCTGCGGGCGACTCACGTAGTCCCTGCGGGCGACCCAGTGCCCGCGGGCACCGCGTTGGCTACCCCTGCTCTACACCATATACCCGTTCCGTTTAGCATGCTGTCTTAGACCGTACTCGCTACCAATAGCAGTATAAGAGCAATACACGATGACAGATTGTGCAGTTCATTTTTCAAATGATCAAAACCTTTGGCCCGGATTTAGCTCCATAGTGGTTCTATTCTCCAGAAACTCTTTCTGGCCACTAGGTGGAGCTAAACCATCGAAGTATCTTATTATGCATCCATGAGCTTAACTGGAAATACCTTCAGCAGTAGCTACACACAGCATTAAAGTTTCTCTCTATAAAATCTAATCACTCTTTGCTGAATATATTATATTGCTTTTTTTGCCACTGTGTCTGCGATTCTTGTAGCTTTCCCTTACATTACATCCGTGCTTACGATCTGGCACCTAGTCGTTATGTCTTTTTATAGAGATAGAACATCCTGAACACAGCTAAATGAAAAGAAAAGAAAAAAGAAGGCAGACATCACACCTAGTGGGTCATCAGTGAGGATTGAGAGGGATTATTTTTGTATGAGTCTATACATTGTTTTTTGGAAATATCCTACTCATGTCTTTAAAGTGAAGTGTAAGTTCGAACAAAAAAAAGATAGTTGGAGATGTAAGGATTGTGCAAGACTATTCAAGTTTTTTGTTGTTGTTTTTGTCATCACCAAGATACCTCTTTGTCAAATTTGGCACCCAGTGGAATAGCATCTCAGTCATCGACACATTCTACCCATTACGCTTCGCTCGGAATTGATGGAGATAAAAGCTCAATTTTTCTGCAAGGATCCTGCTTCCATACATCAGATGCACCGACCCACTGGTGGAAATTGCTCCTGCCGGACATGTACAGGATCACATCTATTAGCATCACTAACAGAAAAGATTTTCCCTATAGGATCAATGGAGCCGAGATCCTTGTCGGGAATTCTCTAGAGAACAACGGCAGCAACAACCCAAGGTAATCCTGGAGATATTAAAATTGTGATTTTACCACGTTAATATCAGTTTACTACATCAGCTGCAGTTGAGGACTTCTTGAACTTGCATTTAGCATACAGACGTATCTCAAGGATCTAACTGAGAATATTTGTGTGATTTGAAGAGCTGTCTGTGGAGAATAGTCTTCACTTCGCTCGCCACAGAAAATAATTAAATCAGAGTAATTACTGAATTTTATGCTGCGCTCACTTCTCAATTCAACCTCCGAAAAGTGGTCTGAATAATCCTTTAGTTTACAATCAATCGTCTGACGCATGACATGTAATCCAATAAATCTCATCAGATATGTGTGATTGTAAACACTTGCAGAAACTGAGGAAACCGCTTAAACCACATGTACTGTTGTTCACATCCAGAACTGGCTGCTCCTTGGCCCTTCTTCGATGCGGTGGTGATGGGTAGGAGAATAGTCGTGGTGGAGAAGAAGCTGTGATGGTCGGATGCCCTGTTCTATTGCAGAGAGTTCTACTGGGACCTGCTCAGCATACGCAGTGAGCAGGAGCAGAAGGAGGTGGAAGAGGTGCTGAAAAAAGCCTCCTTCCCCCTCACTGGACATGTTTGGTTGGGACTCCGCAGGTACTCCGTCACTTTCTATGATTTTTATGACATACTATACTAAGACTTTTTTATTATTTTTATGTCTTACTATATTATGACTAATAATTGTTATGACATACTATATTATTTTTTATGATTTCAAGACATACTATACTTTTTCAAAAATCTAATAACAAGGTCCATTTCATCAAGGGTGGATGTTTCTCCTGCCTTCCACTTTTTAAGTTGAATAAAAAAGTCAGAATTTGACTTTCCCAAAATGATAAGATAGTAAATCAAAGCTATGAATTCTACTTTCTCAGAATTATGACATATAAAGTTCCATAAGCATTTGGATAACTAAAAGAGAGAGTAGAGTAACTGGAGAGGAGCTACAAGCGGCAACAGACGCAACCAAAACATCTCAGCTAATTTAACGCTGTGCCTCCAAAGTGCTCTCACTGAACGCCTTGCTTCTTCAGCTGGGAAGAAACACCTCTCGGCCTCAAAAAGGTTGTTGACCCCTACTCTAACATTATTCTAAGATGTATTTGATGATACAGCTTTAGGCAGGGCTGCACTGTTAATCGTGTGCCATTGTTTTCCCAACTTTACTGATCCAGGAAATATTTACAGAGCAGCTTGTTCTGTTGAAGCAGCTTCTTGCCTGTACAATCACACACTGACATGCATCCTCACTTGGACACTGCAATCTGCCACTGTTTACCTCTGAGCAACAGTACATGGGAAGTAGTAGTTTTGTATTTAGAATCCTTGTGTTCTTCACTTAAAAGTTAAAATATCGAAGCGTCCCTCTTTAGGTACCTGATGAGTGGTGAGTGGTTTTGGATGTTTGGTGATTCTGTGAACTACAACTACTGGGAGGCAAAGTCCGTCTGGCAAGACACCAGTCCCTGTGGTGGCATCGACACCAGCGACCGCTTCCACTGGAGGAATCTTCCATGTGGAGATCACCTTCACTTCATCTGTTTGAAAGGTGAGGACTTGAGACTTGAGTTCTGCTTGATAAACAAGTGTGTTTAAAGACTACAAGCCCCATAACTCTGGGGGCAGCAAACACTCCTGGAACAGTTGCTTTGTCAGAAAGCTCCCAGTTGAGACACAAAAAAGGCTTCATACGACTTTTTCACATTTTGTGATGTCCAACTATGGACAGGTGTAATAGTATTTAAGTTAATCTGTGCAAACCTTTTCCCTCTTAGTTTATTAACCTGACATTCCACCCCTCCCATCATGTGTCCTCACAGACATTCAAGAAGACGACAAAAGAGTGACGTTCTTCAGTACAAGGAGACCATAAACAGAGAGGACCATGAAGAGAAACTCAAGTTTGGATTAGATTGCAACTGTGTGGCTTTAATAATACATCATTTTGTTTTCTTGACTGTTATCACTGTGCAACCACGAAAGTTTATATTTTAGGTTTGGTGCTCAAAATGTAAACATTTATCCGTTTAGCCGTTTTCTTGTTTCTGACACTTATAATTGAATCCAATAAATCAACTATAAAACTGACACGCACCATGGCTGTAATATTGAAAAGCCAGTCAGGGTAGCTCTACTTCTTCCGCCACAACAATCAAAATAACTTCATCTGAAGGACGTAGAAATACTGCAGCGATGCTTTTGTTTATACGCAGATATCTACATACTGTGTTACTTTAAATTATATAATTTCACCGGTTTTAATTATTGATGACCAATGGCTACAATCATTTTTTCCTCCATTTCTATGTAGGCGGAAATTCTTTAACTTGAGCGACAGTTTTGTGTTTGTTGTGAACACATTATAAGGAATGAGGTTAAATGCTGTGTTTGTGTGCTCTAATGTTCTGTAAGCTGTAAATGTTAGCCTGGCTAACAAGTTTATTATCTTGTTGTGTTAAACGCTATTTTATGGGGTTAAAGGTTAGAAAAGAATGCTCAGCACTGACATAAAAATTATTTGAAAGTATAAAGTAAAGAATTAAGTTTATGTTGAGCAGGGGTTCTCAACGGGAGCGTTCAGAGAACGTCGGGGGGCGCTGGAAGCAATATTTTTGAAAAGGGGGGCGTTTATGTGTTTTTGGGGTGCATTTGTTTTACAGGCTCTGTTGTGTTGTTAAATCTGATATTTGAAATAAAGAGCGAGGCAAAGTCCTTTTATTTGTAAATTTACTTGGCAATAAACCAAATTCAGAATTGATTCTGACCAGCGATAAAGTGCTGCTTGAAAAAACGTCACGGTCTGCGCTATCGGAATCGGTTTCTGAAAGCTGAGACATTGCGCTTTACAGCCAATATGGTACTGAACAGTGTTGCCAACTTGGCAAATTTCTCGCTAAATCTGGCGACTTTCCAAATCCTCTTGGCAACTTTTTTTGTCCAAAGCTACTAGCGACAAATCTAGCGACTTTTTATTTTGAGAAGTGATCGCCTATTTCAATGGCAAAATAATAAAACAAGAACCAACAGAAGAAAGTTAATTTGTAGTTCTAAACATATTTAGGGTTTGTTTTACACACTTTTTGTCTCTCCCACAGTTATTCCTCTCTCCTACAGCGTCCATTACAATTACATGCAAATCGCAGAGTATGCAAATTAGGCTATGACGTCATTTAGCGACATTTTGGACAGCCAATAGCTAATTTCCTTACTGATAAGTTGACAACACTGGTACTGAATAGACACACAAGCGGTGGAGAAACGCAGACAGCAGAGCGGAGATACGGAGCTTTTAAAATTTCCAATTTAACATGCAAAATCTGTTATTCATGTGCAATTGCAGTGGTTTTTGTTCACTAAAACTCTAAAATCAAATTCCGTTTTTGTGTTTTTCCTCATTTTAAACTGTTATTACACTCTTAGTAAATTGTAAATAACTGCCAGATATTGAAAGTTGGGGAAAAGCACTTACTCACAGGACATTTTCTGACCTTTTTATGGTCAAAATAAGCAAAAAAGTCCAGGACATTTTGAGGCTTAGGTGTGAAAGGGTACAAATTGTTTTGCATTTCTGAGGCTGCTGTGTTTAACACCAATTAAAGTTTGAATGTCTAATAAGAAAAATAATATAATAATTTAAATACAAAATTAATATAATCAATATGTAATATAAATAATAAATATTAAGAATAAAAATCAGAATAATACAAACAGAATAATAATCAACATTAAAATCCAGGGGAGACAATTAGCCTACATTTTATTTGATGGGGGTGGTAAGGGTCCTGGATAATGGATAGGAGGGCGCTGGCCCAAAAAAGGTATAAGTGCTTTTGTTTTTTATTTCTGGTTTGAGGTCATTCACTTGCCCAACTGTATGATTTCCAAAAATATCAAGGTAAGCATTTTCTGTAGCTTGATGACTTGACACATTTAGGGCTGAAGACCTCCACTGAACATCTTTGACTGTCCCTGATCTTGTTAATCCAGCTACAATGTGCAGAAGACCATCTTCTGTACTGAACCTCAACTGGATCTGTCAGCTCATAAAGAATGTAAAAACTATTGGTGGTGCCTTCATTATTCTTCCACTGAAAGTCAATAAAGGACTGGAAATTAAACATGTTCTTGATAAAGTTGCATTTGGTTTCCAGTCAATGTTTATGCAGCTTTTACTTTTCTGAGGAAGTAAGAGAATTACCTCACTCTCCATCCCTTTTAAAACAGTTTCTGAGTCTTGCGGGGGCCTATAATCCAATTAACAAAGTAAATATGAGTTGCCGCTGTCCTTCATTTGCTTTCACTGGTCTAGCAACACAAGTATATTCCTTTATTATGCACTAATCTAGCTCCACTTCCTACCTTTTAACCATGATTTATTTGATAAAACAAATGTTTATTAGCATGACGATGTTTTTGTCTGAGAGGCGGTGTGTCACAGACTAAACAGTGTCAGGAGGTGTTTTCCTATTTAGCTGTGAATAACTGATGTGGATCAACAGTAAGTCTATTTATTAAGACTACTATCTATCTATCCTCCATCTTTATTCCTGCAGGCTTCCATCCCTCCATCTCTTTCACCTCTATCTGTTGCCCTTCCCCTCTCTTCTCCCCTGCCTCCTTCTGTCTCTCCCTCATCATCACTCATTATTGTCCTGATGGAGAGTAAACAAGGCCATCTTTTCCTTCCATCAGTTTCTCCATCCCTCCTTTCTTTCTGCTTGAATAAACATATGGATGGCTCTCCCTCCCTAAACCTGCTCACCTCTGCTTCCCCCCTCCTGTCTCTCTCTGTCTCATATCAGGCCTAGCATTAGTATGCAGAAGAAACAATAATATTCCTTCATGTGCCTCCCACTTTCTCTGGCTCCATCATTGTGTCTGCTCTCCATTTCTCTTCTCCTCTTTGCTTCCCCCTTGATATCTAATCTAATAATTAACCCAAAATCAGATTTTTAAGAAGTCATGAAAAAAGGCTTAATGTGGTGAGATCATTTATATTATTTCCAATGATCAACTGGGGATATTCATTTTTAAATGATGTCATCCTCCTTGCTCTGTTTTCAACATGAAACTTAAATGAAGCAAGTGGAATTTAAGGCAAGACTGAAATAAAACATTTGTCATCTTCTTACAAACAGAAACTTTTTTAAACACACATTTTAACACACACATTTAACACAATTTTTTTTAATTCATCTTCTAATTGGTAGATTGATAGAGTGTGTTATTGATTATATTGATTAGGCCAGTACAGTGTAGAGTAGCCTAAACATTTAGACTGGGCTGTGAAGTAGGGAGATGTGATTTACAGAAGATATATCGCTATTTGGACTACCATGAATAAGCCACGTGTGTGTCTTTGAATTTGGGCTCAGGACTTCCTCATGCTGTCTACAGCCCTGATTGAGCGGCTTCCTTCCTTTTCTTCTTCTCTCTCTCTCTAGGACCCTGTAGCACCTGCTGATCCCTTGGAGCCTTGACGTCAGCGCTGTAAACGGTGGAGATCTCCGGTGCGCGGTGCCCATAGGCGCAGCGTCCGTCCAGCGCGCAACGCAGGCGGCTGCGGCGGCACCAGCAGCAGCAACAACAACACTCAGCTCAGACTTTCCCCTCTCTCTCTCACACACACACACACACACACACACACACACACACACACTCACACACACACACACACACCGTCTGGAAGGAATACATCCACGCACACATATCGGCATCCTCCCCGGTTTTGAACCGGTTCCCCCTCTCTTCGCCTCTCCAGCCGCGCCATGTCGTCTGCTGTCACCGAGACGGAGGAGTCGACGCGCAGCTCCCCGCTGACGCCGCTGAAGCTGGTCGGGCTGGTGTGCGTCTTCCTGGCGCTCTGCCTGGATGTGGGAGCCGTGATGAGCCCGGCGTGGGTGACTGCCGACGACCAGTACTACCTGTCTCTGTGGCAATCCTGCTGGAAGCCGACGAGCACCGAGAAATGGCAGTGCAGCAGCACGCTGGGTTCAGGTAACAGACTCAGAGGGGAGGAAAGTCACAGTATAAGTATTATGAACTCATAACAGCCGCTTCATCTACCCTGTCCCGCGCGCACTGGACATGGTAGTTACCATAACACCACGTGTCTTCTAGTATGCATTAACTGCTCATATGGTGGAGAACAAAGAGTTGTTCTGAATGACATGTTGATGATGGAGAGATGCTTCCTCACCTCTAGAAGGGCATTCCAAGAGTAATAAGCTCAAAGATAATACTGTTGAGTCCACAATAGTGAGCAGGTATTACCCTCACCAGTGTATTGTGTCTATACAACCATACAACGCCTCATACTGACAGTCCTTTGACTCCACTGGGATGTCCACATTAATTATTGTGGAGGTGGAATGAAGGAATTTCGCCAGGCTGGAGTTCACTTCAAATAGAATTACACTCAAAAAAGATTTTTAATTGTATTTCTGCTTTGAAAACTGTGAGGGAGAATGGATCTTACATTAAAACATTTTGTTGCAGATTGTAATACCTGCACCAAAGGATTCTATTGACAATGACATCTCTCACATTCCTTCTCACCCCTCCTCTTAGAAGCAGACGTGACATTTAGAAAAAATACAAACGTGTCATAAATACTAAACACAATTTGCTGACTGCCGGAAAAGAAATTGGCAGATTATATTTAATATGACAATAAATAATAAAAGTTAGTTGCAGTCCTAAAACGCAATTTCAAGTTTGTATTCATGTTAAAATTAAATAGTGGAAAAGCATCTCTCTATATATTATAATATCTGATAGAGGGTGTTAAGGATTTTCTGCTGTTTGTGAGACTAAATGTTCACTGATGGAACATTCTCGGGATATAAAGTAAAATAAATGCTGCTCAAGAGCTTTAACGTTTGTTTTTAACTTCACAATTATCACCATCTTGATTATCAACGCAGCAAAACTGCCACCACCTCCTTGGTAACGTACAGCAACTCCCCTGGGAGTTGCCACTTACCTGCTCTTAATTATTCCATTTGTCAAAACAGGAGAAGCAAAGCAGATAAATAAAAGCTCTAAAAAGAGCTCGTCGCCTTCATTTCATTTAATCGCGGTTCTTTTGTTGTGGAGAAAACAGCCTTTTAGTCACACCCAGGAGAGGACTTGCTGTTTTGGGCAGTGTCTGGTTGATCTTAGATGTTGGATTGTTGACTTCACAAGCGTTACTGTGAAATGAGGTGAAGGGGGCTTTCTTTACTACGACTGTGGCACTGGGAGCTGATGCTGCTAATCACACATTAAAACCTGGTATAACTTAAAAAGGTCTTTAAACTGTCGGACAATGTGACAATCTATCGCTGTGTGTGTGTGTGTGTGTGAGTGTGTGTGTGTGTGTGAGTGTGTGTGTGTATGTGTGCCAATAAGAGGCTACCACGTTGAGCTGACCTATTTCTGGACAGTCGCCTCTGAAGCCCAGCTGAATATTTCATGTCACACTCTGATTTCTCTGTTGTTGCATCTCCGCACCTCCTCTCTTAGGACCTGTTCTCACACACACAGACACACACACAGACACACACACACACACACACACACACGCACACACACACACACACACACACACACACACACACACACACACACACACTATCCCTGACACACTTTGTGACCACAACTTTCAGCAGTTTCTTCTCTTTCTTTCTTTCTTTCTTTCCTTCCTTCTCACACACACACACACACACACACACACACACACACACACACACACACACACACACACACACACACACACACACACACACACACACACACACACATACACATACAGACTCCAGACCATGAAGACTCCCTAATTAGATGTCTCGGCGCGACAGGTCTGTGTCGGCATTGTGTGTGTGTGAGCCTCACCAACACACACACATTGATCTTAAAAAATATATCCTTGCTTGTGCGGCTCCCTCGGCTTGTTGCAGTACCTGAAACACACCGAAGCAGCGCTTCCTGTTATTTTATCACATCGTAGGGATGTTTGTTTAGAGAGAGTAGAGAGAACTGACTGGTGATAGCCAAGCCGGCTAGTGAGTTAGCGAGTTAGCAATTAGCTCGCCAGCGACAGTAGTTCACTAACTAACCCACTATGCCACAAGATCACCAAGTAACTTTGCATTTACGCACAAATTAATTTTGCTGTACCTCTCAGATACTTCCATAGCTGCCAAAAAGTGTCATTTTCAAAAGGTATCGATATCCTTTATGTAAACATTGTTATATTGTATATGTATATACATAATAATAATAATAATAATAATAATAATAATAATAATAATAATAATAATAATAATAATAATAATAATAAATTGTATTTGTAAAGCGCCTTTCAAAGCTAAAAGCAATCTCAAGGCACATATTTACCCTCTGTCATTTTATTCAGTGTCCAAACAGGAAAACTTATTCCCTAGCTGCAAATACCCTCTACCTGTATACCATGACAAACAATGACATGTCCTAAATACATTAGCTCTTCAAATACACAAGTTTTAGAGAAAAACATAAAAATGTATTTGATGTGGCTTAGCTGAATGCTGTAATGTGTGCAGAGACGGATCGTAATGCCTCAATCAGAAATAAATGTTTAGTTCACGACACTCGCAGCAAAGCTTCTAATTCATTCGACTCGGATGGAAACACAAAGACATAAAGGATCTGACTCTGCAGAATAGAACACATTGGAATATAAGTTTCCTTGTTACAGGTAGAAACATAGTGTGTGTTGTTATGATCTCAAGCCCCTTTTAGACCGTACCTATATAGATGATGGAAGGCTTACAGTCGGTCTAAAGCATGAATAAGAGCCTGAGTCACAATGTAACAGGGCTGTACAATAGTCAAACCCAGACAAAGACAATTCCGAGTCCAACAAGGCACGAGTTCCCAGTATCCAGTATGTAAACGTCACAACAGCAGTCTTACCGGGTCAGACATGCTAACATTTAACGCTTTGTTAGAGATTGGCCTGTAGCGAGATGACAGGGAAGGACATGCAACAAATGTCCCCAGCTGCACGTGAAGCTGGCGCTCACATCATGTGGGCTGGATGAACTTGCGAACATGTGAGGGGAAAATGAACGACACACTTTGGCTGACGTGAGGCATGCAGCGTTTCAGACTCTTCTGTATTATAAGTACCAAGTCTGATATTTTGATATTCCTGTTACAATTACAATTTGGATGTTGGCATGAATGCTATATTACAAGAGCATTCATGCCAGCTGCATGTATACACTTTTCAATATCAAAGAAAAACATATAGGAACTTAAAGCTGCTATTATCATTGTATATGTATTTACTATGGTTCAGTTTAATGTGGAAGGTGTCACTTAGAATGATCCACCTGCTCCACGCTGTGTTGTCAATCATTAGAAAATGCAGCAGAAGTCATTATTTAAGAGGTCAACAACAAAATACATTTTTGAATCCATCACTGATGCAGCGTGAGAGACGTCAGAAATCACTTCTCTTCCTTCATATCCTTATTTCACAACTCACTTCTTCAGCAGCCACATTGTGTGCATAAAGCCATAAAACATTTATGTACCACAATGACAAAAGGCCATCACTTTCACAAATAGATGAAGCAATGTCACATCTTCCGTGGGACTTTTGATATTGATGACAGTCGTCTACAGAAACCTCAGTAGTCGACCACCAACAGCGTGTAACGTCAAGTCACCACACAGGAATCCTGGAGTTGAATTGTTCATATTTGACAAATGACACACGGCTTCAGATAAATCTTAGTGAGGATTGTACACACACACACACACACACACACACACACACACACACACACACACACACACACACACACACACAAACACACACACACTACTCTGTTGCTACGAAGTTACACCTGGCAGCCAAACCTACTTCCTTTCTTCATTCCCCCCTCCTGTATTCATTCATCCCTCCTCTTAATCTGCTCTCTCGACCCCACCCTTTTATTCCCCATTCCTCTTTTCCAGTGTTTTCTTCCAATTTAGATATTTACACTCAATCTAGTAAACAGACATCTGTTTCAGATTTTTAAAATGCAACACCAACAGCTACAAAGGAAAGATGTGCTACTGCTGCCAATAGGTCTGTCATTCACCTGACCTTGACAGATTTCCCAGGCTTTGGTTACAGCTTGAGAAACTATTAATAAAAGCGAAGATATTTTTCTCTCTTTTTTAGAATGATGAAAATCAAAGGCCATTTGACATATTTACACATTTAGGAATAAATCCCTGAAGATAAACTGAAGTTTGTAGACGGTGATGTCATTGTTGACCCACGTTCACCAGTCTTTGTCGTCCCAGATTTGAGCTCAGTCTCCTACCAGCCTCCATTAATGCCTCCTCACTCTCTGCCCTTCTCATCTTTCTCTATCAGTCTATCGATCCATCCCTTGCTTTTACTCCCCCGGCCTTTTCCGTCTTTACTCTTAAATGAATTGTCCTTTTCTCAATCCTCAACCCTCCTCCCATTTTCTTTTTTCTACCTCCTTTCTGTTTGTTTTTCATTCCCTCTCTCCTCCCAGAGGTCTCCATTGTTACATTTCTAATGTTAATCATTTTCCTTTTGGAATTTCAGCATCCTCCATCTCCATATCCCCTATCCATTTTCTACAGGGTCAAGTATCCCCCCCTTTTTTTCTTCTCTCCCTCTTCTCCTCTCTCACCCCCCACCCTCCCCTACCTACCCCTCATCTCCTCTGACTCCGTCTCCTCCTCTCAGTGAGCTGAGCCCCCAGAGATGCCCGTTCTATTTGTAGCGGCTGAACGAGGAATAGGAAATGATGTGGCATTCAGTTCTGTGGTGCACAGACAGACGGGGGAATATCCAGGAACCTACAGCTCTCTCTTGCCATCCCCAAAACACAAAAAACACACACACTGAGGGCATAATGGGGAGAGGGATTTGCATGTGCCCAAATGCACAAAATCCTTTTGGTGGATGCAAATCAAGCTTTCTTCAAAGCACTTTACAGTATCACAGCAGCAGCATGTGGCAGCACATAACAAGCCTGTAACAGTCTAGAAATAAACACATTCATTAAAAGAAGAACACAATTGTATTAAATGCAATTATATTCCTCTGTGTGAAGTTGCAACTATTATATGTTTTTTAAATAAATCTTTTGTTGATGAAGTTTTACTTGGAATCAGGCTGTTTTCATATTTTGGTTGTTAACTTGTTCTTTGATTAAATCTAAGTAGACAAATGACCTTTAAACGTTTTAAATCTATGTTCTATAGTTTAAGTGTATGTCAGAGCTGAGACGATTAGCACATCTTTAAAATTGTAAATTTAATAACTTTGGGTTTTGGACTGAAAATCAAACATTTGACGACATCACTTTGGTCTCTGGGAAACTAAGTAAAGCTATTTGTGACATTTTAAAGACTAAATGATCAATTGGCTAATGAAAAAAGTAGTTGATAGAATAATCAATAATGATCATTAGTTGCAGTGATGCTGGACTCAGAATCTAAAGAGTCTATAATCCACTGAAAGCATGAAGGCCTCTGCAATCATACATCTCCCCATTATCCTCCTCATTTCTTTATCGGGTGTGGCTGTTACCTCTCTGGGAACCATCACCTTATCGTGGCGGAGAGGTTTGTGTGTCCCTATGAACCTGAGAGCTGTGTTGTCTGGAGCCTAGTGCTCCTGGTAGGGTCTCCCAAGGCAAATTGGTCTCAGGCGAGGGGCCAGACTAAGAATGGTTCAAAAACGACTTCATGAAAGAAAGGGAAAGGAAAGGAGAGACCCTGCCCGGAGGAAGCTCGGGGCCCCCGTCTGGAGCCAGGCCCAGAGGGAGGGCCCGACAGCGAGC
Organism: Cottoperca gobio; assembly: GCF_900634415.1. Taxonomy (NCBI): domain Eukaryota; kingdom Metazoa; phylum Chordata; class Actinopteri; order Perciformes; family Bovichtidae; genus Cottoperca; species Cottoperca gobio. The sequence goes on along the minus strand of NC_041356.1, from coordinate 3,106,075 downwards.
GCCTGGTAGCCGGGTTTGCCACGGAGCCCGGTCGGGCACAGCCCGAAGAAGCTACGTGGTGCCTCCCATCCATCCATCCTGTGGGCCCACCACTCATGGGAAAAACCGCTGGGGTCGGGTGCGCTGTCACACGGGTGGCAGTGATGGTCAGGGACCTCGACGGACCAGACCCGGGCAGCAGAGGCTGGCTCTGGGGACGTGGAACGTCACCTCTCTATGGGGGAAGGAGCCGGAACTAGTGCGGGAGGTGGATCGCTACCAGTTGGATCTGGTGGGGCTTACTTCCACGCACAGTCTTGGCTCTGGAACCGTACTCCTGGATAGGGGTTGGACTCTATTCTTCTCCGGAGTTGCCCAAGGTGTGAGGCGTCGGGCCGGGGTGGGGATACTCACTAGCCCCCGGCTGAGCGCCGCTACGTTGGAGTTTATCCCGGTGGACAAGAGGGTCGCCTCCCTACGCCTTCGGGTTATGGGGGGGAAAACTCTGACTGTTGTTTGTGCCTATGCCCCAAACCGCAGTTCTGAGTATTCGGCCTTCTTGGAGACCCTGAATGGAGCCCTGCAGGGGGCTCCAGTAGGGGACTCCGTAGTCTTGCTGGGAGACTTCAACGCACATGTGGGAAACGATGGAGACACCTGGAGAGGCGTGATTGGGAGGAAGGGCCTCCCTGATCTAAACCCGAACGGTCGTTTGTTGTTGGACTTCTGTGCTAGTCATGGAATGGCCATAACAAACACCATGTTCGAACATAAGGATGCTCATAAGTGCACGTGGTACCAGAGCACCCTAGGCCAAAGGTCAATGATCGATTTCGTAATCGTATCATCTGATCTGAGGCCGCATGTTTTGGACACTCGGGTGAAGAGAGGGGCGGAGCTGTCGACTGATCACCATCTGGTGGTGAGTTGGATCAAGGGGTGGGGGAAGACTCTGGACAGACCTGGTAAACCCAAACGGGTAGTGCGGGTGAACTGGGAACGTCTGGAGGAAGCCCCTGTCCTGGGGATCTTTAACTCACACCTCCGGCGGAGCTTTTCAGCCATCCCTGTGGAGGTTGGGGGCATTGAACCTGAGTGGGCGATGTTCAAAACCTCTATTGCTGAAGCTGCGGTGATGAGCTGTGGTCTGAAGGTCTTAGGTGCCTCAAGGGGCGGTAACCCTCGAACACCGTGGTGGACCCCGGTGGTCAGGGAAGCCGTCCGACTGAAGAAGGAGTCCTTCCGGGTTATGTTATCCGGGAGGACTCCGGAAACAGTTGCAGGGTATCGAAGGACTAGAAGGGCGGCAGCTTCTGCCGTGTCAGAGGCAAAGCAGCGGGTGTGGGAGAAGTTCGGAGAAGCTATGGAGAAGGACTTTCGGTCGGCACCAAGGTGCTTCTGGAAAACCATCCGGCACCTCAGGAGGGGGAAGCGAGGAACCATCCAAGCTGTGTACAGCAAGGGTGGGACCCTGCTGACTTCAACTGAGAAGGTTATCGGCCGGTGGAAGGAGCACTTTGAGGAACTCCTGAATCCGACTAACACGCCCTCTATGGTTGAGGCAGAGCTGGAAGCTGATGGGGAATCATCGTCAATTTCCCTGATGGAAGTCACTGAGGTAGTCAAACAACTCCACAGTGGCAAAGCCGCAGGGGTTGATGAGATCCGTCCAGAAATGCTGAAGGCTTTGGGTGTTGAGGGGCTGTCTTGGTTGACACGCCTCGTCAACATTGCGTGGAAGTCTGGGACAGTGCCTAGGGGTTGGCAGACCGGGGTGGTGGTTCCCCTATTTAAAAAGGGGGACCAGAGAGTGTGTGCCAACTACAGGGGTATCACACTTCTCAGCCTCCCTGGTAAAGTCTACTCCAAGGTACTGGAAAGGAGGGTTCGGCCGGTAGTCGAACCTCTGATTGAAGAGGAACAATGCGGATTCCGTCCTGGTCGTGGAACAACAGACCAACTCTTTACTCTTGCAAGGATCCTGGAGGGGGCCTGGGAGTACGCCCATCCGGTCTACATGTGTTTTGTGGATCTGGAGAAGGCGTATGACCGGGTCCCCCGGGTGATACTGTGGGAGGTGCTGCGGGAGTATGGGGTGAGGGGGTCACTTTTGAGGGCCATCCAATCCCTGTACGCCCAAAGCGAGAGTTGTGTCCGGATACTCGGCAGTAAGTCGGACTCGTTTCCCGTGAATGTTGGCCTCCGCCAGGGCTGCGCTTTATCACCAATCCTGTTCGTGATTTTCATGGATAGGATATCGAGGCGTAGTCGTGGAGGAGAGGGGTTGCAGTTCGGTGACCTGAGGATCTCATCGCTGCTCTTTGCAGATGATGTGGTCCTTATGGCATCATCGGTCTGTGACCTTCAACAGTCACTGGATCGGTTCGCAGCCGAGTGTGAAGCGGTTGGGATGAGGATCAGCACCTCCAAATCTGAGGCCATGGCTCTCAGCAGGAAACCGGTGGATTGCCTACTCCGGGTAGGGAATGAGCCATTACCCCAAGTGAAGGAGTTCAAGTACCTCGGGGTCTTGTTCGCGAGTGAGGGGACAATAGAGCGAGAGATTGGCCGGAGAATCGGAGCAGCGGGGGCGGTATTACAGTCACTTTACCGCACCATTGTGACGAAAAGAGAGCTGAGCCAGAAGGCAAAGCTCTCAATATACCGGTCGATCTTCGTTCCTACCCTCACCTATGGTCATGAAGGCTGGGTCATGACCGAAAGAACGAGATCACGGGTACAAGCGGCCGAAATGGGTTTTCTCAGACGGGTGGCTGGCGTCTCCCTTAGAAATAGGGTGAGAAGCTCAGCCATCCGTGAGAGACTCGGAGTAGAGCCGCTGCTCCTTTACGTTGAAAGGAGCCAGTTGAGGTGGTTCGGGCATCTAGTAAGGATGCCACCTGGGCGCCTCCCTAGGGAGGTGTTCCAGGCACGTCCAGCTGGGAGGAGACCCCGGGGAAGACCCAGGACTCGGTGGAGAGATTATATCTCCTCACTGGCCTGGGAACGCCTCAGGATTCCCCAGTCGGAGCTGGAGGATGTGGCCCGGAGAAGGGAAGATTGGGGTTCCTTACTGGAGCTGCTGCCCCCGCGACCCGATCCCGGATAAGCGGTAGACGATGGATGAATGGATGGCTGTTAAAAATGTACTACGTACTGTATG